>NC_091141.1:28164750-28297250 GCF_041381155.1 Argopecten irradians
AACCCAAATTTAATTAAATAGCTTTTTCTGAGTCAGTGTGTTTGTTTTATTTAAATCGATTATCGTCGATCATAACGTTTTAAAAAATTGATATCATTTAAACTATTTTCACATATAAGGTTGGAACTTTCTGGGGTCCTCAAAGGTCCAGGTGTAAATACAACTGTAGCAATATCATACCTCTGGGTACAGTAATAGATAGCATCAAATATGCACACACAATGACCAAGCGTGGAAGTTATCTGAACTCTTGTCTGCGCCAATAGGAATATGCAGTGTCTGGAAAAATATCTTTTTTTTTTTGTTGGCCAATATTTCCGCCTCGACGTCTGGCGACACCAATCATATTGGAAGGATTTCAATGATAGATTTTTCATGATAACGCAGCAAATGAATGTCAGTGCGATATACACCTGGGATCGAGGTTCGTCTCGCCGTCACACCGACTGTCGATGTTTCCCTGTACACCTGGGACCGCGGATGGATGGTGTAGGATACCAACAAACGTTTCAATTTACATGTGTATCAATGGACTTTAGGTATTGTTCCAAAAAATCCGTCGTTTCATATAAAAAACATGTAACCATGTCTTTATTTATTTACTGGTATTGTCTTCCTTCAAAATGGCAGGTATGAAGCGTGCCAATATGTAAAAATAACCCAATATGCACACCAAAATTGAAACTTTAAAAAAGCCTTTCAGTGCGTTTTTTGAAAGAATTCAAATCGATTATCATCGATCATAACTGTTTGAAAAAAGGACACACATTAAAACTATTTTCACATATAGGGTTGGAACGTGTGCGATACACATGATGCATATAGCCATCTTGTTCCGAAAAACTTGGTATTTAAACATATGTTATATTTCTGCATTGGTATGACATTGGTGGCGATGTTTCCTTTGTAAAATTCACGGTGACTTTTTTAGTGTCTTTCACTCTAAAATAATGGCCGGAACCGGAGTCCCGACTTAAAGTTTTTTTTTTCGTAAAAAAGTGAGAAAAAAATTGGGGTCTGGGGTAAAAAATTATTGTCGGTCGGGAAAACCTAAACAGACTTTTTTTGCCTTACATGATGTAGTTAATCAATGAAAACGACACCGTATATTGTTATACTTCCAATAGATAAACAATATATTGACGTTTGGTGTCTTTAACAGCATGTTTCAATGAGATTACCACTATAACATGACAATAATTCAACTATAGACACAAAACGAGTATACCGCAGACTCCAAAATATTCATTAAAGATACTCCTCCGTGATGAATGGTATGTTTTCTCTATCAAAAACAGAAGCAGACGAATTAGTATTTTTTTCCAGTTACTTACTTTACACCATTACTATCAGTAAAAAAGTTTGATGCTTCTTAATTTACTTCAAGATAAAAGTATTAAAATTAATCATTTCCGTCCCGACCAAAATCCATGGCACAAAGCGCTATATGGAATGAGATAATAATTGCGCATGTACCAAAAACAAAAGAAATTAGTTTATATGTATTTTTGTGTTAAAAAGAGACATAAATACACGATTAAACATCAGTTATCCCAATGATGATTATCATTTATGCTCTGTAGGCGGTGGAGCATCTTTTTAACAAACCTAGCTAATTATGTATATAAAGCAATGGACCAGGCTCTTAACAAGTCCTTAAGCCACAAAAAAACAACAAACAACTTAACTTCATTGTAGTTTAATTATTAATATTAAGTATTTTGTATACAACATGGTTGTTTTAAGTTGCGAATGATTTAACTTTGTTGAAACTGTAAAAGATATTTTCTAACCAAGAAAATTATTTCTACATAAAAAAAATTTCTTCTTGATATAACTCACCATATAAACTCGCTTTTAGGATAAAAAGGAGTTTCATTTACGAAATCCTAGTAGAGTCACACAAACTAAAACAATTGTCTCGTTAAAACCCGCGATAAATATATGGTTAATACTCGTTAGCAGACACGTATAACGAGATAAAAACGAATTATCTGGTTGTTAGATGTTAGTTGTCTGATTAAAGTATTTCATTTTAACGCATTAGCTATCTCGTTTTTAATTATCTCGTTTTAAAGCGAGGTAAATTCGCGTTTAAAACGAATGAGGATAGTTAAGGCGTTAAAACGAGATTACTAAACGCGTTAAAAACCAACGAGATAGTTAAGGCGTTAAAATGAGATAAACTAACCTGTTAAAACGAAGGAGATAGATCAGGCGTTAATATGAAATAACTAACGCGGTTTAAAAACAAACGAGATAGCTAAGGCGTTTAAAACGAGATAAACTGACGTTAAAACCAAAGAAATAGTTAAAGCGTTAAAACGAGATAACTAACGCGTTAAAACCAACGAAATAATTAAGGCGTTAAAATGATATAACTAACGCGTGGAAACGAGATAACTAACGCGTTTTAAAACGAACGAGATAGTTAAGGCGTTAAAACGAGATAACTAACGCGTTTAAACGAACGAGATCGTTAACGCATTAAAACACGATAACTAACTCGTTTTAAGCGTGAAAAAATATCGCATTAAAATGATACAACTAACTCGTTAAAACGAAGTAACTACGTGTTTAAACGACAAAGATACCTCGTTAAAACGAGATAATTAACGAGATAATTATCACGTTTTATTAAGAAAAATGTTTCATTTTTTTCAATATGACTACACGCAAATAAACCTTTATAGCTAAACATTGTCATTGAACCATGTTAAATGGACAAAGTGTTTGGTTAATTCGCACCATTATAATGTCGTGGAAAAATGTACACAAATCTACGCGCAGTTGCCGGGTACAGCGCACAGTTAAGTATCATGTGATACGAGTATTACACGTCTTCTGCAGTCATAAAAGCAGCCTTCCCAGCAGGTGTTGTAATCAGATGTTGAAATTCGTGATATCGTTTGCTGACTCTGATCTCTACATTGTATGATATCTACGTAAAACGCTGGGACACTTTAATTAGGAGTTAATTATATACCTCGGATTTGTTATTATTAGTTTTAATTTTTACATCTGAAACATTTTGACATCACTTTCAAATTTTTGAAGTTGTCATTGACCACCAGAGGGGATTTATTATTAAACTAACTAATTATTAATTGGATCACGTAAGGTAAGCTTGATACTATTATAATTATATATTTACATATGCCCCTATATAGTCAACGGGAGGGGAGTTGCGTTCAAATTAGCGTAAACGCAATGACGTATGAATACAAACGCAGTGCAGGTTCGGACTACTTCTAGTTCACGCTTCGATAAGATTTTGTGTCATAAGTTGACGGATTTTAAAATAACAATGAAGAGTTTTTATTAGATCAAATTAAATATGTATTTGACATCAAAACAAAAAACATGTGTTCAAGCATTGTAACGGTAATAAACTACAAAATTAATCGCTGGTCGGGGCTACAACCGGGGGGCTTTCCTCAGGAATGTTCGGGGAATCCCATAGTTACGTCAGATGTACATGTGTGTACGGTCACTCATCTCACCTAAATATACAGAACATCTGATTGTCGGTGAACAATTCTGGGAGCGTCTAAGCGAACAATAGCTTAACAGATCATATACAGGTTTCCAGAAAAAAAAACATTACAGGTAGCCTATCCGAAACAGTATCATCAGCTTAAATGGCCCCGTCTTTGCATTCAAAATAGGCCTACACACACGCAAAACACTTGTCTATCCTACGTACAATAAAATAAAAGTCATGACTATGAAGAATTTAGTGTATATCGCGTTCTTAGACCGATACATACATGACAAACATTCAGCAGCTCAACGGTCATACCATCAATAGGCTTTATCACAGTCACTTTCCTCGGTTGAAAATCAAATATGGCGGCTCGCTCCACTTCGGACCGCATCACTACCCTGACAACGATACATACCGGTAGTCGTTCCGCCTTGGTTATCTCAATTTTTATTCGAAATGGACATTATTAATATATATTATCAAATTGAAAAAAAAAAATATGTTGAAAATAATTGAAAAGTGTCATTGTTGTATTTCAAACCAAACTGCAGCTATAACATTCAACAATCGGAACTATATCTTCGGTCATCCTGACTACCGTAGTTACTCAACTTAGCAACCATCACCGTTTTAAATTTTTACGTAAAAGTAGATTTATTTATGTAAATATATAGATTGAACAGTGTTTTGATTGCGTTAAAGGTGGTATGAACGCAATGGGATACAGACATATTCTACATGTAGCGCTAACGCGCTACATTGAATATGTCTGTATCCCATTGCGTTCATACCACCTTTAACGCAATCAAAACACTGTTCAATCTCTATTTGAAATAAAATGCATTTGAATAGTTGACAATTCTAGAAATGAATGTCAATCATGTTTGACCATATCATGTATGCTACATTGTCTGAACTATATGTTGAAACAGATAACTGTAAGATAAGTAAGGGCATGTTCTTTAGAAATGTGTATATTATTTGTATTGTAGAACAAAAGGCCCGGTCGTTGTTGCGCTATTAGCGTACCCTAGCGTAGGTAATAGATAAGGGGTGGAGGTACGCTTTGGTACTCTGTTATACTTTATAAAACCTTATTTATGAGAATAGAACGCACATGTCTGCACAGATTCATATCAGCGTATTTGCAATACTTCTGGCATTTCCTTTGGGACGATAAGGAAACCAACTTTTAATAATGTGATGATCATTAATACTCCCCTGAAACTGAGGATGACATGGATGCTCTTTGAAGGCTCTGACTAAATATAGACATGCCTTCGGGTGACCAAACTCACTAACATATCCAAAGAGATTATTATTTAGTTGTTCAAGATTCTACTACCCCCAGTATATAATCGTGGTATTTTCAATTTTTACGTTATCTGAGATTAAGTCTCAAGTGACCTATTCTAATCGCCTTTTGTCCGTCGTCCGTCGTCCGTCGCATGTCTGTTTGGCCATGTGTACTAAATTCGTCAGGGACCTGTTTTCTGTTTACAATTTTGTTGATATCTCGTAAACTATCGCATGCTTTCATAAAGCCTGAGCAGATCAGTGAAGGGATATTTGTCTTGCTTAAAAGGGAGTGTGTGTTATAAACAAGATTTTTTTTATCAAAACGATTCAGCAATATACCCAAAAACGAAGGTGTTTTCTTAAGTCCATTTTAAATGAAACTTTAAAACTCTACTGTCAACGTTTGGCTCTCCGTATCGCGTTTTGTATATCATGAAGTATTTCATTTTATTTTTCATTATGACCCTAATAGACTTTTATGGCTAATGTTGTCACCGACCAGAAATAGTGTTAAATTCTCCACCATTATACCATGGAAATATATACAGTTTACCCAGTTGCCGACCCGGGTACAGCATCAGCAAGGTCATGTGATCAGTGTTACGTCATCAGCAGTCATAAAAGCAGCCTTTCAACAGGTGCTTTAATCATATGTTGAAATACGAGATATGGTTTGCTGATTCTGATCTCTACGTTGTATGATATCAGCGTGAAAGCTGATACTTTATTTACTGGTACATTCATTGTCTAATTCCTATATTCTTGGTTATTTTGCAAATTATTAGACTTAAATTTACACTTATGAACATTGTGATATGTACTCCATAACGAACTTAACTTTGTAATCGTCAAGTGATTGCCAGAGGGGATTATGATTAACACAACTACTTATTAATTGGATCACGTGATATTTGTAAGGTAAGCATGATATCATCATGATCATTTAACATACAATGCATTTGAATAGTTGACAATTCCAGAAATGAATGTCGTTCATTTTTGACATTTTCATATATGTCTACTTTTTCTGAAATATATGTTGAAGCAGATAATTATAAGCTATGTAAGGGCATGTTCTTTAACTGTATAAATGTATATATGTATGTATTTTAGTACATTAAGGCCCGGTCATTGTTGCGCTATTAGTGTACCCTAGCGTATTGAAAGATGAGGGATTGAGGTACGCATTGGTACACTGTGATACGTTATAATACGTTGCAATACGCTAAATTAGGTGTTATACATTACTAGGTAGATATACGCTAAACTAATGTAGGTTTCGATACGCTGTGCTAAGTTTTGATGCATTTATTCTAGGAGTTAGGTTAGTGGTAGAAGTACCCTGTTTAGACCTAGTAGCTAGCATGGCATAGCGTATCGATGATCTGGTTTGAAACAAGCGATCAGAAAATGAGTTTGTTAGCTTTGTTTGGGATAACTTGCGGTTGCTGTGTTGTATATTCCACTGGCGCTATCGATATCGTGTACATTGGTGGTAGCTAGATCAGTTGTTTATCTCCGGGTACTCCATTTGGTCTGAATATATAAACGTCCTATTAACAGCCAGGTTCATATAAGGAGATGATAGAAGAGAGTTAGCGTATCCCGCGAAAACAAACTGACCAGGCATTCAAACTCGTAATTTAAGGCAGCTCTAAACCCGTGTCATTGTTTTTCCAACAGGTCTTATTTTCTTGCATTTTTCGTAAAAGTAAATAGGTGTTCTCGAGCTACTTCTTGAGATATTTGAACTTGAATTATACCATCCTTGCAAATTTGCTGACCGAAAATAGAAAATTCATAGAATTATCTTTTCTGTAATATTAGGGTGAACGTAGGCTCAATCCTGTTTAATTTGTGTCCTAAATTCCTAACGATAGAACAATATACAAAACTATTGTGATATTACATATGCTAACTAACTTTCGTTATTTCCCTGGACTGTTTCTATGCGTAATTATCACGTTTTGCCATATTTTCGCACTTAAATAATCAATGAATAGGCAAAAAAGGAACGAAAACCATAACATGTCAATTTCACAATATTTTTATATGATATGCCCAAGGTAATATATTTCTCAAATATCATTTTGTAAGATGTTAAGTGTGAGGAATGTGTTTTTGGGAGAGTGCGGTATATTACTATTTTCCTAATGGTAAAATATATTAAACAGTGCCCTTTCTGACGTGTTAGTATTCTAGGTTTTTTTCAGCTGCTATAAGCATTTAATAATTATTAATATGATTGTTATTATTATGTATTGTATTCCTTGTCGGAACGTGTGGTATTGATTGGAAATGTATTAATCATCATAGTGACCCATTGTTGAGGGGTTTCAAATTCGTTGCATCATTTGAGTCATTAATATGTACAAAACAATTCTACCGTTAATGATATCTATCAGATATTTCTATTTCGTTTCCGAAATTTGACATAAGCAGCCTTCGGATTTAACAAGAGTTTAATAATTAACTTTTATTATTTCCGGTATTATATGACATTGACGGTGTTTCCTTTTGTTAAATTTACGCTATTCATATCAGATCCAATCACCAGCAATCCTGACGATTTCCAAAGTTTCTCTTATTCCTCTGACTTTTGTCATGCTGCACCTTCTACATATTTGTTTCATTATTGAATATTCTACGAATAGCATTTCGTGAATGAGTTAATCAATGAAACACAACATTGTTTACTGTAATAATTTCAATAGATGAAAATATATTGACGTTTGGTGTCTTTAACAGTAAGCTTCAATGAGATTAACACTATGAAATGACAATAATTTAACTCTAGACACCAACATGTATACAGCAAAAATATACAACATAGCTAATGTAACGGATACAGGGGATTCCATTGAAATGACCTTAGTTCTTAACAAGTTCTTAAGCCTATAGACACAAAACGTATATAAAGCAGACTCTAAAAATTCACAAATCTAGCTAAAAAACTGAAAGTAGAATGGAAATATATATTATATAAATATATATCCAATCTACTTTCAGCTCCCTGCTTAAATAATGTATTGGAAGAGGCTCCTAACCGAATTAAGCAACCAACAACTTAACATCCTTAATTAATAATATTATGTTTTTAGTTGCAAATGATTTAATTTTGGTTATCCTTAGAAGATATTTTAAATATCCAATAAATGACTTCAACACAGTCTTAATGTAAGATACAAAAATCACGTAAGCCTATACAGGCGTCACTCTGGAAAATCAAATGAATTTTTTTCTCTTTAAAATATACGTTGTTAATCTCGTTAAAACAAGGAAATTATCTCGTTTTAACGCGATAATTTATCTCGTTTTAAACCGTTAGTTACATATATGTTACATATATGTAACTAACGGTATATCGTTTCAATGTGTTAATGACATCTTTTAAATGAGTAAGTAATCTAGTTCAAACAAGATAACCATTGCGTAAAAACGAGATATCTAAATAGTTTAACTCGTTAATATAAGAAAAGCATTGCGTCAAAACGAGATATTCAACACTTTAAAAACCAGATAACTTACGCGTAAAAACAACATATCTAATTTAAATGAGATAACGAACTCGACAAACCGAGAAAGGTATCGTCTTAAAAATAGATCATTAACGCTTTAAAATGAGAATATTAACGCTTCAAAACGAGAAAGATACCACATTTTAACGAGATAATTAATGCATTTAAAGAGAAGTATCTATTTCATTTTTCAAAGAGACGGTTATAGGCTTCCATAGCTAACTGTGTCACCAATAAGTTATAAATTATCATAAAAAAAATTTATTATACCATGGATACATGGACACAATTTACACAGGTGCCGACCCGGGTACAGCATCAGCGAGGTCATGTGATCAGTGTTACGTCATCGGCAGTCATAAAAGCAGCCACCCAGCAGGTGTTGATCTGATCTCTACATTGTATGATATTGTCGATCATGTTTGACCTTATCATATATGCCTACATTGTATGAAATATATATTGCACAGATAATGGTAAGATATTTACAGACATATTCTTTAACTCTAGAAATGTATATATGTATGCAGTTTATAACATTAGGGCCCGGGCATTGTTTCGCTATTAGTGTACCAATGCGTATTTAAAAGATGAGGGAGTGGATGTACGCACTGTTATACGTTATAATACGTTGCAATACGCTAAATTATGTGCAATGATGAGGATATTATTAATTACCCCTAATTTAAGTCACAATTTAATGTAGCATGATTTTAAATTTTGAACACCCTTACAATTGTAGTACGCTGATCAAATTTGAATATATAAATTAGCGATTTCAGGTACTAGAGGATATGTCTATATTTATTTAGACACCACAGATTACCCATGGCATCCCCAGTATCAGGAGCGCTTTTATGTTCATTGTATTCTTGGATAGGATCAAATAGGCTAAAACCTTTAAACGACTCCTTGTCAATAGCTTAGAGTCCTAGATACCTAATATTGGGTGTGTAGTTTGCTTGGTTGAAAAGCCAAGTTTGTTCAAATGAATGGCATTGACTTTCATTCATAGGGGTCAAAAAGGGACAATCGAATTAGGCTAATTCTGGTTTATAACCACGAAACAAAATTTGACATAAATGTATTGTTCTATATTCATAATGAAACATATAACAAGAATTATTGACAAAGTCCACGGCATCGATTAGTATTTTGATTGATACCGTAGGCTCTCCAAATCGTTTATCTATACGATTAAGCAGGTATGACATGGATGTTGTACACAACCACTGAGCAGTTGGTGAAATTATATTTAGATAAGAACATGTACCTAATATCGTTAACACACTACGGTAAGAGCGATTTAAACAGTTCTAGACAGTCGCAAGGCCCAGGGTTCGGCATACTAGACGTCCGACCACAATGCGTAAAGACGGACAATAAGCGAGTTTGAACATTTCACCTACATTTCATTACAGTGGACTGTTCTGACATATCACAGTAAAACCGAATAATCTAATTTCCATTAGAACATGTTTGTTTCCAATATAAATGCAAATTGTAATGTACCCTTATAATGAGTTGTCCCTCTCAGGGTAACGAAAATACTTCATTAGGGTGATAGGGTGGTGAATTGGTTAAGCCACTCGCCTTTCACCTAGTCGGCCGAAGTTTATATAAAAATATAACATATATAATAAATATATAATATAATATAATAATAAAAAGTCTGCGATATCATTCTGTCATCAGCAGCCAATCAGAAGATCACAGTAAAGATTCCTGGTCCAAATTATTATGAAAATATATCATTGTTTACATCGTCATACTTTACAGATTTGTAACGTCCAAGTTAGACAAATTAGATCCGAGAAAAAAACCTAACATAATTATTCACGGTGTTAAGATTACTTTACGTGATCAATTTACCAGCATACCTCATGCTAGTTTTCGGTATCCTTTGTTCCTCTCTAGCTTTTGTCATTGTGTACTTTTGACATGTTTATTTCCATTATTGAATATGTTACGAATAGCATTGCATGGTGTAGTTGATTAATGAAAATTACACTGTTTACTGTTATATTTCCAATAGATAAATCCATATATTGACGTTTGGTGTCTTTAACAGCATGCTTCAATGAGATTATCACTATAACATGACAAATAATTCAACTATAGACACAAAACGAGTATACCGCAGACTACCAAAATATACATCTTTAAGATTATCCACTGCTGACAAATGCTATTTTTGCTCTATCAAAAACAGGAGCAGACGAATTAGTATTTTTCTCCAGTTACAAAAGTTACTTACTTTACACCATTACCATCAGTATCAAGTTTGAGCTTCCCTGTTTTTTTTTCAAGATAAAGGTATTGAAATAATTAATTGCGTCACGAACAAAAAATCCATGGCATTGTGTTTATGGAATGGGGTAATGATTGTGCATGCACCAAAAACAAAACAAATTAATTTGCTGAAACTGGAAAGGATATCTTTTCTAACCGACAAATGACTTCCACAGTAGTATTTTTCTTTTTTATATAACTCAACAAATAAACTCTTTTTAAGATACCAAGGAGTGTCCTTTACGAAAAAAAATTAGAGTCACTTTGAAAAATAAAAGAAGTTCTTTTCTCGTTAAACCGCTATAAATATAAGATATATACGCGTTAGTAGTCAAGTTAGAACGAGATAAAAAACGAATTATCTGGTTGTAACACGTTAGTTGTCTGTTTTTAACGAGAAAATTACGAGTTAACCATCTAGTTTAAAATGAGATAACTTACGTGTTAAAACGAACGAGATGTGTAAAATTCCACCATTATACCGTGGAAACATCCAGTTGCCGACCCGGGTACAGCATCAGTAATATCATGTGATTAGTGTTACGTCATCGGCAGTCATAAAAGCAGCCTCCCAGCGGACGCTTTAATCATATGTTGGAATACGAGATATGGTTTGCTAATTCTGATCTCTACGTTGTATAATATCAGCGTGAAAGCTGGGATACTTTAATTAGTAGTACAATCATTGTCTAATTCCAATACTCTCGGTTTTGTTTTATTAGTCTTAGTTTTTACATTGATGAACATTGTGATATTACGAACTTAACTTTTGAAATCGTCATGTGATTGCCAGAGGGGGATAACTACTAATTAATTGGATCACGTGATATTTGTAAGGTAAGCATGATATCATTATAACTATTTGACATATTTGAACATTCAATCATGTTTCGCCTTTTTGTGTATGCCTACATTGTCTAATATGTATATTGAAACAGACAATTGTAAGTTATGTAATCATAAGGACTAAACATATATATTTTTTGCGCTATTATCGTACTATGACGTATTTAAGAAATGAGGGCGCTTTGGTAACACTGTGATACGTTATAATTAGTTGCAATACGCTAAATTAGGTATAACGATGAGGGTATTACTGGGTAGAGATACGCTAATTCAGATTCTGATAGGCTGTGCTACGCTTTGATGCGCTTATTTGAGGAATTATGCTAGTGGTAGAAGTACACTGAGGTACGAATACGCTTTGGTACACATTTTAAGTGGTGGTGGTAGACGAACACTTAGGTAATATACGCTTTGGTACGCTGGAACACGCTAATATTGGTTCCTTTACGCTGTAACATGCTAGCGTACGCTTTTGTACCTTATGTTTTGAGTTTAGAATGCATATGTCTGCATAGATTATGTAACGCAAGTGTATTTCATATTCAGATAAAGATATACGTAATGCCTGTTGAGTTGAGTTTGTTTGAAACAAAGGTCAATTCAAAACAAAAAGAAAATAAAAAAGATATAATAATAAATTAATAACAAACAAGTTTGTTCTTTTTTGAAGGGTATAGTGGCTCATTAGGAACTTAAGATTGGGTTTTAAATCCTAGGAAGTTTGCTCTTTAAACCTTAAGAACAAGAAGCTTAGGACCATTTTCCAAATTAACTTTGTCGTAGAACAATCTAGCTCTACGCCGAACAATATTCATCAATTTTCTTAACCTATCATATAGCGTGACCTAGTGGAAATTAACGTACCGTAACCTATTTCAGAATAGCAGCAAGCGTGGCATAGCGGCGAGGAAATGGGGCTGGTAGCTTGGACACTATTGGGTTTTTAAAGAAACTTGTTACGGTTGTTATTATATTATGTAATCCATGTGTTTTTGGCTATATAACATTGAAAACATCTAAATAACTATATTTTGTATGAGGTCATCTGATGATCTATAGTCATCATATTTTGTCCGTCGTCGTTAGCCGTCTGTTCGTAAACTTTTCATTCAAACGACGACTCCTTTCCAGTATAAGAAAGGCCTAGTGAGGTTATTCATATTATGATTGCAGCATACAAGGATAAAGAGTAATAAAGTTTGCTTAAATGAATAACCTTGACTGTCATTCAAGGTCACGGGGTTCAAATAGGCTAAACAATTTTAACACGTTCTTGTTAATAACAAATGTCTAAATCTACTGATAATTGACTTTTTATCATTAACAATGAGACCTGATATTGGTTATGCACCTGAATCTTTTGCTTGGGGTCAAATAGGCTAAAATTTAATAACTAAAAGTATCAGAGAACTAATATTGTGTCTGTAGCTTTCTTGGATAAAAAGCCGAATTTGTTCAAATGAATGGCCTTGACTGTCATTCAAGGTCTTAGGGATCAAAAACTTTTGTACTAAACGTTTATCTAATATCACCATTATCTGGGTTTTCCATATATCCAAATTTAACTACACCATTGGCAATATTGATATGTTTAAACTATTGATTTGTGATTACAATTTTCATAAATTTGCTGATGATGGCAAAAAGTATCGCAATCAATGAAATGTGTGGACTTTTAATTAATCAATTTGATTTACATTGTTGTGGTGGTATGGACATATTGTTTGTCTACGTTGAGAGCTTGCGTCAATGATTGGAAAAAAAGGGTGGCTTTTTAAATTTATTGCTAATAATCCACCATGTAGATTAAAAAATAAAATAATGATTTTAATACAAAGTAGTTGCAACCTTACAATATTAGCAACTATAAATCACTATCAAATAAAATTAAGCCTAAGTGGGGTAGGCATGGAAATCGTCACTGCGAACAAAAACAATTAAGTGTCACTGTGTAAGGGTGTTTTGTAAAAGGGTGGACTTGAATAAACTTCTCAGATATTATACGTAAAAAGGAAATTTAAAGATGGCTGCTGATCGAGAATAGGGATGCATGCTCTCATTCCAACCAACGCCAAAAGCCTGCGATATCATTCCGTCATCAGCAGCCAATCAGAATAAGATATTGATTCTCATTAAAAGATTCCCTGGTCAGTATATCATTATGAAAATATATTATTGTTTTTTTTGTACATTTTCTATTTTTTTCAAATTTTGTAACACATTTGACATGACCATAACGAGGGCAGCTTTCGATTATCACATACAGCACACATACACCTCAGACTATCAAATATACACACAGGAAGAGACGAGACAAACAAAAAAACAACAGAACTCAGAAAAACAAGAGAATAAAGGAAAGAAAGAGAGAGAGATAGAGAAAAAAAAGATAGATAAATGGGAGGGGTAGACAGAGGAGATGGTATTTTTGATGTGGCACGTACATGTAAGTGAAGATCGAAGAAATAAGAATGTTATACTCGGCAAAAAACAAAAATGGGATAAGCAATGAAAAAATAAATAAATTAAAAAAAAAAAATATCTAAATAGTATAAAAAAAATTTTAAAAATTTTATAATCGCTATGTTATGTATGTCATATTTGCGGAAATATTTCAGGGTGAGGTGTACGAATAAAAGATTAAAAGTTGTAGCTATTTTTTCCCATTTTTTTCCAGTCTTTCTCATAATTTAATTTTTGCTCTTTTCTCCTTGGCGTGTAGAAGCTATATGTATTTCTGAGTTATTATAATAATGTTCTTAAATATTGAGCAAGTCCATTAGTACTTGAGAGACTTGTTGGAGACATCTCATTGTATAAATATAATGGTTATATAACTGAGTATGGAATTTCATTGTCTCAGCTTTGAAGAGGAAATCCGGAAGTTGTGAGGAATGTAGAACCAAAAATAAGAAGTTTTGTATAATTGAAACACAAACAGGAGATGAATAAAACTCATGCAAGAAGAGCAGTGAAGCAATCTAAATCAATATTTTTGTACCTTCTCTTACAACTCCCACCTAAACCAATAAAAATAAAAAACAAATATGAAGGTTTAATGTGTTTCATGTTCAGAGATTACATAAATTACAGATAGGAGAAACAGAAAGATGTGCCTTAAATAAGAATAAGTGTTTGTGTGTTAATGATGTGCTTGTTTATTCTTTAACTGAAGCCACTAGGTTACTTTGTCGTATCTTTAGGAATATGGAATTGGGAACTTTTGTAAATTTGAGGACCAGAAGTTGCATCATCAAGATTCAAAGTCTTTGTTCTTCTTAATTGTTACTAGTCAGGCAAACCTGCAGCTTCGTTTTGTATTTAAAAATATTATATAAGAATCTTTAGTTACCTTTTCTTTCCTTTAGAAAAATATTCATACGCTAAATTGGTTTAACAAATGGATACTGAAGTTTTGATTGAGGAATGGATTACAGTCCGGAATGATAAGGAACTTTTTAACAGCCGATATGATTACTATGATAATGAAGGAAAGTTGGTATTTTACATTGTACCTGTGATGAGAAAACTCATTGAAAGTGTAAAAACTCTCTATGTAGTATCCTAGAGTCTTTTAATAGAGTATATTGATTGCTAATAACATTTTTTTGTCAAGTTGAAAGATTTTTTTTTCATAAATGAACTTCTTATCAACAGTGTTATTATTTTCAAGTATAAAACCAAAATAGGGGTTTTCAGAATAGATTACCTCTGTAGTAGTGTTCTTAGTCATTCATCTACGAATCAGTGTATCTACCATGCGCTTTTAAAAAAACATCAATCAAAAATTTTTACTTGGAGCATTTTTTTTCTGGCAAATTATGTAAATATTTCTATTTCCGCCATTAACTAAAAATATCTACATTTACCAAACTCTTAAAAATCAATTTGCCATTTGAGCTGTAGTTTGAAAAAAATCTTCGAATCAACCAAGTTTTTAAAGAACATCAAGTATGCTTTCAAATTAATTATTCTTTCAGGCCACACATTTTAAAAAAATCTTTAATAATTACATCCCTTCTTACTTTATCAACCTTGCTGTTCCATAACAATTCCAAAGATACGTGGTATATTAAAGTTTTGAGATAAATGATTCATCAGGATTTGGCAATGCCATAAACAAATGATTAAATTGTGAATCAGTAAGCGATGCTGAATATCTGAATTCGTCCTATTGGAGTAAGTGATCTTCTTTTCCAACTTTGTATCAAAAAATATATTATGTGAAATTTCACAAATTTGTAACTTCCAAATTAGGTCAAATTTGATCATTGAAAAACCCATAATAAAATTACAATGCATAACGATTAAGCTTGATATAAGTTACAAGCACAAAATAATCTAGTATTTATGCCCGTTCACAAATATCACGACAAATATCACGAAAAACTAAACGGAATTAAAATGACCATCCAAGAAAGGGTGACCTGTTAATTTCAGCCCATAAAGGAAAAATGGTATCGCCGTTTGTAACGTCGCATCTGATTGGCTGAGATATTAGCGCAATGGTTTCATAGAAAACAAATCCTTAAGTTAATTAGGAAGATATTAACTTATTATAAGTAAATTGAATTATAAGGAATACATTAAATTTATTTATTTCATGTTAAAGATATCTCCATATCATCAACAAATCTATTGAAGTTATTCCTTAAATAAAGGTTAAGAATTGTACTTTACATCAATATTCAAATTATACCGAGACTAGATCTTAACAAACAGAACTCTCTAAGTACGAGGGTAATGATAGACTTAAGAGATAAGTAGCCACCGTCTTAAACTTCTCACTTTAACATCATATCTGTATAACTAGCTACATATGTAATCGTTAATACAAAGCATAAAATTAACTTGGTTATGTTTCACTTTTGCAAGTTAGTCAAATTTCTACGTTGATTTGGTTTATTCTATTGTACAAAGTTCAATATAAACCTACAAGGTGAGTATCAGATTTAATATTCGGCCATTATAACTTGACTTGATCATTATACTTCTCATTCATGGTGTGGTTTATACTAGAATGAAATCTCTTCATACATCGCCAGTTGTATTAAATGAATGTCTTTTTTTCTTTTTTTTTCTAGATTTTCAGGATGTTCCTCTTTCATGCCTTGATTAACCATTTCGTTGGCCGCCACGTTTTTCAATTTATGGATCGCAGCTTGTAAGTTTACATAATCAATTTGCTTGTATTCATTATATAGTTTTGAAAAGCGATTACCGGGTACAGTGGTCTTGTTGTCTGAATTTCTAATTTAGATCATTATTTTCAGAATCATCACATTGCGTTCGCCGTTGTATTTTACAATAAACATGGCCTTTTAGTCATTTTATTTTATGCAAGTCGTCTTATAAAAGATAAGTATCTATCATATATGGTAATAGAGTACAGTATATATTTTTAAGCTATCTCATTAATATGTAAGATACCTTATAATTTTATATATGTATAACGTAATGTTCAGAATATATTGTAAAATATATGACACATTTCATAAGATATTTTATATAACAAATGCTGTATTTTAAACTAATAAGTTAAAAGAATTATCCCATCTGTTGCTAACGTTTCTTTTGGTGAGAAAGAACGGACATGGTATCCTCTGTAGAACGCCCCCAAACATTATGAGAAGCATACAATACAACAAAATTAAACATTAGGGGACCTTTTTGTAAGTTCTGTGACCTTTTATGACCCCAACCATTTGTGACTGTTAATAAAACTGATCATTTGAAGTGACTATATCAAATTTGATATTATGTCCGTCATCGTTTATAGTGTAGATATCTAAACATGAAAATTATTCATATATCTATCCGAAAAAGCGATGATTACCAATATTTCGTTATATATAATTCCGCTTAGCTTTTGGAAAATTGAAGAACTAAACCTGAACACGCAATAGTCGAAACGAAGTAAGACGTATTTTTTCATTTTCTTTCTGCTTAATTTCTACATTTGGTGATCTGTATCAACCAAAAGATATATTATGTATATGGTGATCTACAAATGAGCATGTCAACTGAAATAAAATAAAACATGAACTGGATAATATGAAGGAGGTCACACTTACAAGTATTCACAAAACTATAATAGTTCCCCACCAACAAGTAAATATAACGTCTCATTAGGAGTCACGCTAAACTTCTAAGCTGGTTAATTTTTGAGGTTCAAAATGTTCGTGATTTTATCGAAAAATAAGATCTAATTTGCGGTTTTAAATTTTCGCCATCTGGCTTTAAGTGTATTATATGATTTAACTACTCTTGATATTTCATGAATAGAATTTTCGCAATCATAGCAATGTCAAGCTAAATCGCGAATATAACCAACAGTATTTCGACACTGCCTGATAGTAGAGCGGCATAGGGAAAAAACAAGCAATATTTATACAAGCATGAAACTTCATGAAATGTGGCATACGAGTAGCCTAGACTACCAAAACAATATTACATCAAGTAGTCTTTGCAAAATGTACCTACTTCCTGTTTTTTCAAGATGGCCGCCATTTTCGTGGATAAAACTTCACAAAGTAATGAAATAACATGCTGCACATCTCAATAAAAAATGAAAAACAATGAAACATGTTAGTACCCAAGATTACACAAATAATATTAAAAGCGGGAGCCAGTAAAAAAGTACTACTTCCAGTAATTCCAAGATGGCTTCCTATTGAATAGGTGGAACTATGAGAAGTAATGAAAACATAGGCTAAACGTTTTAATAAACGCATTAAACTTGGCATGTTAATAGACAAGACTACCAACATAAAATTAAAATCGGGAACCATTGCAAAATATCCCTACTGCCGGCCGCCATTTTTGTAGACGAAAGAGAAATAACGAAATAACAGACTGCACCTTTTGATAAAAACATAAAAAATGGCATGTGAGCAGCCAAGACATTCAAAACAAGATTTAAATCGTGAGGACACTGAAAAAAATACCCTACAAATATGGCGGCCATCTTAAAAAATACCGGAAGTAGATACCCTTTTCAATAGCTTCCTGTTTAATTCCTATTTTGGTTGTCTTAGCTACTCACATGCCAACGTTAATGCTTTTATCAAAAGTTGCAGTTTGTTATTTCATTAGTTTTCTTAGTTTTACCACGAAAATGGCAGCTATCTTGAAAAATACCGGAAGTAGGCACTTTTTTGCGATGTTTCCCGCCCTTATTCTCTTTTAAATAGTCATAAAGTTTTGTGCTTGTATCATAAAAATGCAAGATTTTCCCATTTGTTGACCATATGTAGCTCTACTATGAATTTTGTGTTCCTTAAACCCTAGCCCAATAACTGCCAGTGATTCTGTATTATAGACCATGTACAAAGTCTTACATGTATGAGGTATGTTTGCTAGTTGGTTGTTTAAAGTCAAGATTTAAGTTATAACGTCTACTCGAAACTTGTTAGTAACCATGCAAGTACTATCCCTTCCTCCTATCTCAACACACGCTTGCGTCAGGCAACATCGGAGATATGTCGCTACATCTGTCCCTTTTATACTCCGGGTGAAACCCTTATGGCACAATCGCCAGTATCCCACTCCGAGGCACCTTACAACTGCCACGATGCCAACCTCTGACGCGGCCGCTAGTTCCGAGTCTTACTGACAATATCCTGCTCCAAGGTCATCTGATGAATACAAACAATAGTACTGAAATGTTGCAGATCTCGATGTGCCAGACTAAAGCTTTTCAGGCAACCCCTTATGCGGAGCTGCTGACGTACCCAGTGCCATTCACACATCAGCACTTACACCGTACTGATAACAATAGTAGCCTTTGCAGACAGCCCCTTCTTCAAACACCAGTACTTTGTACAGTGATCGATCTCAATATTTAAGTTGGTGTCCACCAACGTCTACTGTGAGCTCCACACTTGATTGATTGATGGGGGTGTAACGTTCTTGTTATAACCGAGAAGCTAAACGCGTCTATGTGTGATTATTTAAATTTAAAGTGCCATGTTCCCTAACAATGGTATAGCTCATTTCCCTGTAACAACTTGCAATTTTCAATATTCTACACCAAATAACCTAGATGGGCATACTAAATTACTTTCTATGTCACCGCAATATTGTAAAACACATTTTAACAAATTCGTGTATGTAGTCATTTCGACCATATATCAGAACATATCTACGATGTAGGCAGGTGGAGAATATTCATCTGAACTGAAGTACAGGTAATATATGTCATGTGAATATGACCCCAACTTTAATTGTAATGTTGTCAGGTTCTATATTAAACAAAGTGATTGAAATATCAAAAGCTGAAATATACATAACAAGTATCAATATCCGGTTTTTTGAATGTAGTTCCTTTTCGCGTGAAAAGATTTCATTTTGTATTCAATATATTTGTTTAACTTGACATATACGTGATATATATAATACATATGAATATTTTGTCCCACTTACATTAAAAAAAATATCTTTCACCTCACTAATTATTATGTTTGAATGCATTGTAGCATATCCTGGACTGCGGTGAATATAGCCAACCTTATGTACAAGAATGGGCAATGTGTCGGTAAGAAGTCATTTTACTAAGAATAATCTTTCTCGTACTGTTTACATACAGAATGATCAGATGGATGTGTTAAGAAAACACTTTATAAACAAAGATTACTAATTGGATTTGTATGGAGCGAATGACATTATTATTTATTATTTTTCTGGATTTTTTATCACTTCTCATTGGTCAAAAAACACGCAACGTGATCACCGTTAAAAAAATATATTGCACGATTTTTCCGGAAGTAGTTTATAGAAAAAAGTATATTTGCACGGTTATTTTTAGATAACGTTATCAATCTACGTTACCCAAAAACGCTTCGTGTTCCTGGCGCTTTGAAACAAACGCTTTGATGACCCGAGTTTGAAGCGTAACCACAAAATGTGACAGACGACGTTGATTGATGACTTCCAGCTGATGACTACAGTTTAAACTTTTAAATTTTTCAACATAAACACGGTAGGAGGAGTAGGAATAATCGAATAACATTCATTAAGCATCTGCAGCCATTGAATAGTGAATACGTTTGATATTTATATGAAAATTTCCACCTAGACTAGTAACAACATTAGGCCTAAGCTAATCCTACAGTATGTATTACGATTTTTATTTTACGGAATGGAGTACTAAGCATAATAGAATGTATCTTCATGTCAATCTGAATCATTTTAATATATGTTTGGCATCGAAGTGGATTATTTCAACGAGAACAAACTACAAATTTTATTTGACTGTGTCCGACATGGAGCTACAGGTATAATCGAGTACATGTTACTGTATGCAATTTACAAGAACGCATGCACCGGGTGCATGTAATAAAAGCGTGAAGTGCATCAATTGATACTGTTTTCGTAAGTTGTTCTTAAATTAAACATGTTTACAAAATCATAAGATTGTAACTGTCATAGCAAAGCAGAATTTACAATGCGATACTATTATTTAGATTTGCACTCATTTCAAAATGTAAAAAATCCAGAAAAATAATAAAACAAAATATAGCATTTTGATTTCGGTCAATACATGGTTATATCGACCACAGAAAAAATATCGACCTCGGACTACGTCCTCGGTCATAATTTTTTCTTTGGTCGATATAACCATGTATCGACCTCATCAAAATGCTATATTTGTTATAATATATATACACATTCATGTCGCATTTAAAGTTTTTATATCTATGTTTTCTATTTTTTTCTATGATCTATGAACACCTTCATGCGTCCAATACATATGCTATTGAATGAGTGTTCATGTCAAATGAGAAAAAATCTGTTATGCTTGCTGCACATAAGACTCAAATACAATATGAATTGAAATGACCATCTAATAAAGATGACAATTTATTATAAAGAACCATATTATTATATTCTTCAAAATTTATCTTGTGGAAATACAACTTTTGCACAATATATTACAACAGTATACACCCTGTGGTGAGGACTCCACAGAATTACGCCACACTGTGAGCTAGATGAAAACAGGTTCGCTGCCCCACCAAAAGGAGAGCATATATCAAATGAAGGAAAAATAAGACATTTTTATTTCATAACTACTCAAAATATATTTCAAACAATTGCAACGCCAGAGTCTTCTCCAAAATTTCATCGAAGGCAGCCATTGTTTCCCGCATTTCGCGAATGCTAACGTCAGGTATCATTGATTCTGTCATGACGTCAACAATGGATTTCCTGTCTGGAACAGTCAATGAAAATAGCTCTAGGTTATATTATTACACTAGTGACATAAAGGTAAAATTACTAAACCAGACTTCTTAATTGATCGATTATCTTTATTCATTTCGTAATATTTCAATTTTCACTGAAGTTGGACTCAATGAAACTACTTAAAAAATCCGGTTTCATTTGCTCATGAACTTGGGTATGAACTTTGGTATCTTAACATCGGTTTTCGCGCAAGAAAATATTTTATCTAGACCTACGTTTGCCTAAGAACCTTCCTACTAGATTAGGCCTAGATCTAAACAGCGGTGGTTTAAAAAATGCAAATATTACGGACAGATTTCTACAATTTTAAAACCATTTTTATGAACTCTCGTTTTACTGACTCCGTAACTCTTGTGTATCGTTCGAGTCAGCAACATTGCCTACCGAAGCAAAATAAAATGTGCCATGTCCCTGTGTGTCGAAACTAGCCTAACGTTACATGTACGTTAAAACGTCACAGTTACAAACAAATTATGAAGCCTCAACGGCGATAAGAAATACTATATAAAAGTCAAAGAGTGTTGATTTACCTTTAATCAGTTGTTTAACTGTAGCAAGGTTAAATGCTACATAATCCACTAGAACCTTTCCGTTCCCATCACGTTACGGTGACTTTTGAATCGAAGCGGGAGACAACCGTATCACACAGTCTAGACATTATCCTTCCGCATTTTCGGCGGACGATTTTTGCAATCACTTCTAAATCTATTGTAAATGTTTTATGTTTCATCTGAATTACTTTGATAATAAAATTGAGTCTAAGTAAATGTATGACAAATTGTAATATTTGCGCTATTTATTCTTAATTGGTCGTATTCTAATGACGCACTATTTTCTTACGTCCCTCGTTGTAGACTTGCACAAGCCCAGAAACTCGCAATTGTTTAAAACAAAAAACAACAAAAATCTAATACGATTGAATTGAAATAGAAGGATTGAATCTTGCTTTGGTCGATTTCATGGGGTGCTTCGCAATTCATTCGATTTGTTTCAAGAACAACTCAATTCATCACCCCATGAAATCGCCCAAAGCAAGATTTAATCCTTAAATGAAACAGAAATCCAAGAATATGGCCGAAAATCCGGGCGTTCAGTTGACGTTACGTTTACGTTGCTGATTGATGTGTAAAAGTAATCCTTTGAATAATCCTACATTAAAAAACATATTCGATTTTGGCACCTAAAAAAATTGTTGATCATTGATCATTGATGTCACTATTTTTGTTTTATTTCAATGAGTTTGGGAAAACATTGTTTGCATAAATTTTATGAGAAAATCTATTACTCAGCGAGAGCATTATACTGAATATCCTTGGCTAGCGAAGTTGCCCATTACCCGCGATACCCGATAGTGTTTGTCCGGGGCTTAGTGTATTGGAAAGGCGTTTATGTCAGAAACGAGAGTTTACAAACAATCAGTAGGCCTTCCAACAGATGGTAAAATTAGCCATCCTTGGTGGTACATGTTATTATTATATGATGCTGACGAAAAGGCAACACTAAATTCAAATATGTTATATTTTTGTTTTAAATTGTACAAAATAAAAGACGTCAAATAACGGCTTCAGCACTGGAAATATATTAAAAGAGAACTGGAGTTACGTCCATCGAACAATGACATTACGTCCATCAATAAGGGAAGTAACACTATATCTACCGTATCCACCTTTCCTTTTATAATACTCATAGGAACATATTCGTGTTGAATGATCAATATTTCTCTGTTATGTTCTGAGTATCTAGAATTTCATAAACGAATCAGAAGTGTTTAAAAAATGATTTTATGACGAGTGAAATACATGGTCAACGATGGATAATGTATACCCATTAAATAATAGACACATGAAATAATTGCGAAGATTGATAACGAGCACTTTCAAAAATTGATTCGAAGATTGTATTCATTACAGTGCTTTACAATATTAAAATATGTTATCACAATGATATGCAAAATATTTACTAATAAAACATTTTTCATTTTTAGCATAATTTTATGCTTTTGTATCTTGCATTTCATTTTTATAGCACGCCCTCTAACTATTCTATATATGTAGCATTACAGGGTATATATTACAAACATGACAAGTTCTAAGTATAAAATATGAATGTCTAGATCGACTTACATTTCATGTGCATATTTAAATATGCAATGCCACGTTAATAATTTTAAATGTAAGTACAGCATGAAATACAGTAGAGATCGTCCAATACTGAAATAATCATTTTCTGAACTGTATGATTTTTATTTACACTTCATTGTCCGGTAGTGTAATTCATTTTTGTCACATATAGTTTTAAGAAAAAACTGTGAAGTTATAGTTGTCTTTCTTCCAACGCTTTGCTTGGTTTGTTTTTGTACAGGATTTTAAAACCGACCATCTTTTACATTAACATTTAATGAAAGTACGGAGTTTCTCAAATGGAAACATAGAAATTGAAAACTATGGTCGTTATAATGGTCCAAGTAATGTATATATCACGGGTATACATGTCTTTTGTTTTGAATGTGATTCTCTTTGATCTGGAAACATGATATGGTGTATATGATATACATTGAAATTCGAGAAACAAAATGCTAGATTTCTTACATCAGAAGATGCATAATTAAGGGTTTTGTCGAAATACGAATCCTATTATAGTTATATACGCTGTTAAATGTTTCAAATTAAAAATTTAGATAATTCTTAGAATGTCATGATACATTATGTATGATCTTAATTGGGTGCGGTTCCATTTAACAATAAATAGAATATGCAACATACATTTAATTACCACCATTCAAACAACCTACATTAAGAAGAATTTCCTCGACAAAGTGGGTTGCACAAAGAACTATCTGAGACCAATATTTTATCACGCTTTCGAATCTTGACGCTACTTCGTTGATCAGTGACATCAAACTATTTCTTCTGTAAATGATAACAATTTAACAAGAGTTTTACTGACTTAAACATCAGTCCGTAAAATCAGCCTTTTGATTGGTTTATACGGCAACTTAAAAATTGAAGAGAAAATAGTCCATCAATAAAAGTGAAATTACAGGGAAAAAGTTTAGATTATATGGATTAATTTGAATTTATTTTATGTAATGTGGATGTAACACAAAAATATGAGTGTTTTCTCACCATAAACTGATTTTGCGGTTTATTAAGAGTACACTCATGATTATCTTTGTGTGTTATATCTCCATATTTATATAAGATATATTTGCAATTTGCTAGGTTTTGAATATTTGACAGTATCTTTGTCAAGCCCAATTGTATTTAATATTACCAATTTAGTTTGTAAAAATTTGAGTTATGACGCATATCGGCCTGTTTCGACCTAAAGGTGACCGTTTTCAAAATCCAAAAATAGATATCAAAATATGAAGGTCTGAATGCATACAATTCACATTTGATATATATATTGCAGTAGATAATTCATTAAATGCTCATAATGTTGCATCATCGTGTGATTTTTGGTGGTGATTTTCCTGTATTATAATCCACTTTTTTACATTTACATAGAGCGCATCAGAGGACCAACTTTTGTTATCGCTCATTTTATTCAGCGTAGAAAAATACGACTTTAATCCAAATCCCAAAAAGTGGTCCTCCAATGCGCTCGTGCCTAAAAATGAGAAAACATGATAGATAAAATATTTTAATTCAACATCCAGATTGCGATAAATTGATGTCAGAACAGATCAAAGTATAAAGTTTGTGTAGCTCAGATTGTAGAGACATAGCTCCGTGTGCTGAAGGTTCAGTGTTCAAATCACCACCAGGTTTGATCGTTATTTTTGTTATTTTGACGGGCAAACAGAAATCCTTTGTTTTTTCGTATCCAACACATAATTTGAATTATATGTGATATCAAATAAATAAAACCACAAATAAAGATGATAAATATAATTTTAAAAAATGGCCTTGTAGTTAATGATACACTTTGTATATATCTCGCGTAATTTGTATACATTATGTTATGTCAACTTTGGTATATGTCGGGATGGAGTCAGTATAGATAAGTAATTATTGTAATTAATACAATTTGATTTTCGCTAAGATAGCATATACTATTAAGGAATATTTGCCGTTTAGTATGCGCTAAATGAAATAGACTACTTGTACAATACGTCACGTGACAATTGTTTTAGTGTATTTTTAGTTCAAGCAAGACCTGTGCGTGGCTTAGGCCATGGCAGGTGGAAAGTGACCATACCTCTTCATAACTAGTTAACGTCTTTATTTGTGTTCTAGGTTATCGATGTATATATAAACATGTGACTCATTGATTTTGTTTTAGATTACCGATGGTGTTTGTACAAATTTTATAATCAGGCAGAGTCCTGGTTTGACGCACAGGCAATTTGCGAGGCAGGAAACATGACCCTAGCTCACATAACAGAGTCTGCAGATAACAACTACATCAAGAGTATGATGGAGACCATGACGTCAATTGGCATTCCGCACAGGTA
Organism: Argopecten irradians; assembly: GCF_041381155.1. NCBI lineage: Eukaryota > Metazoa > Mollusca > Bivalvia > Pectinida > Pectinidae > Argopecten > Argopecten irradians. Next base: position 28,190,897 of record NC_091141.1, read on the forward strand.
GAGACATATCTTTTGAACTTTAGAACATTTTTTTTCATAACTTTAGATTTAGGTACAGTATATGTAGACGTTTAGCTTTGTCATTGCATTTGTGCTTAAAATGCAATAACGATATAATTATTGACGATAATTGCGAGTTGTTTTTTATCTTTTACATGAGAAAATGTTTTCCCTTTTACTTACCGAAGTTTTAATTTAACATATATACATTAGTAACCTAGACACAAATAATTTTGTGAAAATTAGGCAGAAAATAATTAATATTCTTATATGTATTTCGATATTATTTGTATTTAATAAATGTCTTTCTACCACAGTAGGCGGTGTTATTCAAATCTCAGGACATTGAATAAACACTGCAGCTGTTTATTAACAATTTGTTTATACCACGCGTAAGTTATGTTTTAAAAGTTACAAAAGACACTCGCTAAAGCTCGTGTCATTTGTAACTTTTAAAGAATAACTCACTCGTGTGGAATAAATTCAATATTCAACAACCACTTATTGTTTAACCTCTATTTATGCTATTGTTTCCTATAATCTATTTATGTTTCCTTCGTCTTTGTAAGAAGTCATGAATCGACGAGACATTTCAATTGATCGCGTAATTGTTTCTATCATCTGTGGTTTTGTAAGAGGCTTAACCCTTACTAATTGTTCCCTTTATAATTGGTATGGTTCATCAATTTCAAAATATAATTAAGGTTTTTGTTTGTTTCAGTGAAGTGTGGATGGGTGGATATCGCCATAGTGGGAATACCAAATGGCTGGGTATCTGTGAGAGCGTCGATAACGCTTACTATAGCCATGATGACCACATGGAGGAGGACGCATGTTTGTTCCTAGACAGTACTCTTAAAGCAAACTCTTGCACATCATCCAAGGCGTTTTTATGTCAGGTATCGACATTAGGTAAGTAATATCCATTAATGTACTTTAAAATGGCGATGTTAACTTTCCCTGGACATTGTTATTATCGCTAAATGTATCCAGGAAATGAGATAAAACAAACCCATATCGAATCGATAATGATATATTCAAATATGGGTTCCTGTGTTTATACGTGTTTTTCACCCACGAAACCGAAAAATGTATTACCATGTGTATTTCTTGTATGAACGAAAATTAGTTTCATAATATAGTCCAAACACACACTAGCGTTAGGGGCGGGACCAAAAGTTGTAAACATTAAAAATTCAACATCTTCTTCTCAACTCATAGATATGTTAAAATCAAATACTCGTAAGTTAAAGTGAAAATTGTGATCAAATTTAATGGTCATTAAGGTCTCAGGATTTTCTTTGGGAAGGAGTAAAATACATGATAAGGACGCAACGAAGTGCGAAGCGCTTCAAATTTAAAATACCTGAATATATAAGAAAAAACACAAATCTCCAACATTAAATCATACACATTGACACTTCAGTTTGGGGCGGGCATTTTTGTTTATCCCTAGCTATGTTATCTGATTGAATGCGATGTTTGAATTAAGCTCATTATATAATCGAGCGGTTCAAAGGTTTTTATGATCCGACGAACGCAATCTTTATCCGGCAGAAGCTCAGTTCTATCGCACTTTATTTGCAAGCGTTCAAGTGATATAAACCAGCGTCCAATATAATCAGTTGACATAAAACGGAATATCTTATGAAAATAAAATTGCTCCCACCCCCCGTTCCCCAGGACGGGAGGGCAAACATGTCTTTTTGCTTTTTGCCCCCCCCCCATTTTCGCCGAGTGAAATGTTCTAAAAATGCACATTTGAAAGAAAAACGGGTCCTCATGCACATTTTTGTACTTAATTTTAGAAAAATTTCCGCTGCGCGGCGCGTTTCCTAAAACATTCAAGCTCATAATGTTCAAGCCTTTGATAATGAAAATTCAATACACTCGAACTAGACTGAAAATGTCCATCAATTATACTATTTAAAATAATGCTTCTTAAAGATTAAATATGTCTTCAATTCATTATAACTTTGAGTTACACAACAATGTGCCGATGGTGTGAATCCGGTATGTTCAAATCGAGCAGGGTTGCATAATGATATGACGAACTCACAATTATCATGTCTAAATGCAGGTTACTTTAAATCGGAAAATTACCGTGTTAAGAACGCTTTATAAATCAGCAAAATACATTGTAAAACTCATCTCAGCCATTCCAAATCGTAATATTTTTTTCTCCGGGGAGACCCCTGGACCCCCCAAACAACAAAATCTCGTGCCTTCGGAGCTCGCAGATTCATCAAAATACATCGTAAAACTCATTTCAGCTATTCTAAGTCTTAATTTTTCCCCCGGGGGAGAACCCAGGACCCCCAAAACACCAAAATCCCGCGCCTTCGGCCCTCGCAAATTCAACAAAATGCGTCGTAAAACTCATCTCTGCCTTTCTAAATTTATTGTAAAAAAATTTTCCCAGGGCAGACCCCCGGACCCCTCGAACACTAAAATCCCGCGCCTTCGGCGCTCGCAAATTCAACAAAATGCGCCGTAAAACTCATCTCTGCCATTCTAAATCGTAATTTTTTTCCAGGGCAGACCCCCGGACTCCCCGAACACCAATATCCCGCGCCTTCGGCGCTCGTAAATTCAACAAAGTGCGCCGTAAAACTCATCTCTGCCATTCTAAATCATAATTTTTTCCCCGGGGGAGACCCCCAAAACACCAAAATCTCGCGCCTTTGGCGCTCGCAAAATCCTCAAATTCCATCGTAAAACTCATCTCAGTCGTTCTTTATCATAATATTTGTAAATAGTACAAGGATGATATTTAATAATATATGAAAAAAGTATATCAATTACCTCCTGTGGGTGCGGGGCGCCCGGGGGGGGGGGGGGGGTTGTTACGAAATATTGAGGACCTTTGCCCCCCCCCCCCCCCCCCCCATTACGTTTCATCTTCCTACGCCACTGTGGGGTTTGGGACAAGTATAGAGTATGAATAAAATAAACAGAAAATGAGGCTCCGTTATTTACATAAATTGCTCTTTTTAACAGTGCATAATTAACGGTAACTGAGACATCTGCCTTACCTTCAGTGATATTAGCTTATAAGGGCGCAGCTCTTCGTGACCGAAGTGCGAAGCATTTCTAAGGTAACATACCTAAACATGTTACCTTCAACATTCAATCCTACAGACTGTCAACTTCAGTTTGCGGCGGCTATTTTTACCCTATGTATCCCCTTGGATGCGATGCTTTGAATAAGCTCGTTATATAATCGAGCGGTTCAAATGCTCTTATGATCCGACGAACATACTTTTATGTAGTTTTTTTGTGGTTTGTTGTTCGGTTGTAGTTGGTCTCTATAGCTGTAGTTTGTTCTGAAATAATAGTCAAGCCATCCGATTAGTTTCAGAGGTTTATTGGTATTGATGTTTCATAATTCAAAACATACAATCGATTTTTTTTTCACTCAGAGCAGGAGAGAATCACTTAACCACCAGCTAACAGCAAATTTTCTTTTTTTAAACTGAATTTTATCTATTCTACTTCAACACATATACCTACACAATATACATTATACATTTTTAACAAATGCATATAGTACACACTTATCAATTATACGTTTACATGCAAGCAAACATGCAATGAACACTGTTTATACATACATACATACAGACATACATAATTCATACATACATACATACATTCAAACATACATACGTACATACACCCTCACAAACACACACCTTCACCCTCATATACATACATACATACATACATACACACATACATACACACATGCCGCACACACACACACACACACACACACACACACAAACACACACATATATATATACATACATACATTCATACATGCATACATACATACATACATACATACATACATACATACATACATACATACATACATACATACATACATACATACATACATACATACATACATACATACATACATACATACATACATACATACATACATACATACATACATACATACATACATACATACATACATACATACATACATACATACATACATACATACATACATACATACATACATACATACATACATACATACATACATACATACATACATACATACATACATACACCCTCACATACACTCACCCTAACATACATACATACATACAAACGCATATTACATATTGATATAAATTGCATAGCTGATACTTTGTTTTATTCTCATTTTCTCATCACGGTGATTACTTTTCTTTTGATTTTTAATACTATATATCACATATCAATGACAATGTTGTATTACATATTTTATAAACTTACCCTGCCTGAAGCATGCCTGTTATATATAGTTACAGACCAAACATCTGACATAACATCATCTAATATGATATGATATTTAATTTAAGGTGTTTACGAGTTACGTCAAACTGAAATGTGTTAATTTATTTCACAATTTCCTTTAGCATGCATGCCTGCTAAAAACAAGAGTCCACTGCACATAGTGCATATAGCAGGCTACACATGACATAATTATACAAAGTTTATTACAAAATTTTCCTTAAGATGCAAGCCTGCTAACAAAAGTCCACTGCACATAGTGCATGTAGCAGGCTACACATGTGACATACTTATTCAAATATTCATTACTAGGGTATACTATCACATATTTGGGAAACAATATCAATAGTTACTACTGTTTTCTGTTTAGAATTGCAAAAAAGCCAGCGCTAATTTTTAAGTTGATTCCTCAATTGTATTTTTGTAATTTCTGTGTTTGGAAGTCTGTTGTTGTGTTAAATGTCATTTCTGCATTTCCATATTGTCCACTTTATGATACAAATAAAAGTGATTATTAATAAAGCAAGTATACTTTTACCAGGATAACCAAGAATAACAATTTCTTCTTTATCTAGTGTTCCTGAAATATATTCAGGTACAACGCTTTTATATATAATCCATGTATCCATATAATCCAAAATGAGTTTTGTATAAGCACAAATGAAGAATAAGTGTTGTATATATTCGTTTTCGACTTTGCAGAAATGACAAAATACAATAGAAATTTATAAATCATAATTTACATTGTTAGTAGTAGTTCGAATACAAGTTATTTTCGAAATAATAAACTGATTACAATATTGAATAAACAATTCTTTTGTTCTGGGGAAAAACTCATAAAATGAGGGAAAATAATTATTTTACGGTAGAGTACATAATATACGCTTTGCGTGAAAGGAGCCGACGGGAAGATTAACAAAAGTAAAATCTTAATTATAAGTAATTCAATAAATTGACCAACTACAGATTAAAGCAAAATAAGATAATTTCTTAATATGAAATAATCAAAGCAATAGCAATGAGCTTGTAATGACATTACTTCCGAAGATGACAACATCACCGATGCTCTTAATTATAATAAAATACAGAAAGATTTATGAGTAATTTATGCTAATTCTTAAGACAATAACCTAGTTATGGCTAACAATTCCATGACTACAACATGTAATAATTTCATATTTACTAGAAGTATTAAAGGCAAATAGTTAACGGCTGTTGTCTCAAAATAATCATGTCTGTTCAATAAGATTTATTATTTAAATCCTAATGATCTATATTCCTACAATAATCAACAGATGCCGATATTATTATAATTAAAATGATCATATTTACAAAGATAACCCATTATAATTAACCTGTAAAGTTAATGTTACACAGCGCAACGTAAGAGGCGCAATTCAATAGGTTTAAATACAATATGGCGGTCTCCGCTTTGCGGGACCTTATCAAAGATGGTTAATTACAATTATATTATCGACTTCCATAATTAAGATAGATTTCTAACATATAAGTAACTTAGGACGATAATAAAATTAATTAACATCAATTCCAATTATTTACTAATTGTATTTATAAACTACACATCGAGTTTGAAATACATTGTACAATCATATTACCTGATAAATCACATTGTGTTATTAAGTACAAAACAAAATTTAAATCACTGAACAATTAACAAGTTATACAGTTAATAAGTAATCATAAAAGTAAAAATAGGTTACAAACAAATATACACAATAACACAGAATTTCTTACCTGAAATAATAGTCAAGCCATCCGATTAGTTTCATAGGTTTATGGGTATTGACCATTTAAGCCTCTACTCTTATATAGACACTGGATGGCTACAGGTGATACTCATAGGCAAACCGGCTTTTTCAGCTTTATTTTTGACAGCCGACACGAATACAATGATTAGACACGTCGTGTCCGCCGTACGGTGCCAAAGGGTAAAAACTATATTCTAGGACAATAAGATAGCTTCCGCTATCACTTAAGTAATCTATCTATTACGTGTGATTTCCTTTGATTAACAATTTCAAGATGACCGAAACATCCGGAAGTTAATCTCCCTTTTGAATTCATACGCGTCGGTCAGAACGATTTATTGACTTCAAATATATTGATTGATAATTGATAAGCCGACATATTTTTCTCATATCAGATATCTAAATGAAAAGTGTTACAAACACAGGTAAAAATATATATACAATATACCTTAGCTATAAAATTATACTTTTGAAAGTTCAATGTGTTTACAAATAATCGTTAGTTTCATAAGGGTAAAATATTCCGTATGATAGTACAATAATCTTCATCAGGCAGAATGTGCAAGCGCTCAAGTAATTTGGACCAGCTACCAATGTAATCATCTGACAAAAAACGGAAATATCTGTTACGGAAATAAAATTTCTTTCTTCTCAAATGGGGTTTGGGACAAGGATATAGTGTGAATGTATGTACTGAAAGTACTGTAACGTAAAGCCTATATAGAACTTCGTGCATAAAATAAGAAAGATAAGTTCTAGCAATTCTTGCTTCAGGTTACTACTCTATATTTACATTCTGAGTGTTTCGTCACTGTATGAATCAACCAACTGACGAAAACAAACATTTGCCTATGAAAACACTATGGATACGATATGAATGCAACGATTGTCGTGCATCGATCAACTGATTTCTACCAATACGCCAGTTTCATATAACAATAACAAATAGCCCCCACAATATTTTAATGCATAATCTCTAAGTGTTGTTTCTTGGTATAGAATCAACTAATGTTTACTGAAATAAGTCAATCAAATCTTATTTTAACTATTTTTCTTGTTTATCGTTTGTCATTTACAAAAAAAAAGTCGACCGGAAAGGCGGAAGCTTGAAAACGCGACGTTGTGGAACGACTTTGTCATCCAGCTGTTCCATTAATCTCGTTTTTCGTCGTATATGGGTGTCATGATTTTAAATATAACAAAATAACCTTTCAATAATTTTCATAAATTAATCTAATGTAAATATATGGATTGAATATATTTTTCGAATTTTCATAGCGGCTATGAAAAGAAAAAGCTATCTACATATTTTCCGAGGAATGCTAACGCTAAGGATATAATGTACATATTCACTGTACTGCCGCTTTAAATTAATTTGTGTTTTAAAAAATTATGTTTGTATTTACAAAACACGGAAGGAACAAAAAGATAGCATCTTACTTCAGGGAGCTATATAATCAAGTGTTTAAAATTAAGCAGACATGTGTCTATTTTGTCACAATAATTGGGTATAATCTAAATTATGAAATAGAAAGCTATGTGAGAAAGAATAATCTCTCATACCAGGTTCACCATTTTGGGTTTGTTCATGGTATAACACTGAAGTTATCTGCACGTCAATATCAAAGTAGCATTGCCAAAATAAATATGAAAGTAACATATCCATCCACTTGTACAGATAACTAATATTAAGCAAAACACTTTTATGTTGACAAACAAGATATTTGAAGTACATTTCTCCGTTTGCTACAATGCCCAGTTGCCATCAATATCGATAATTTAGTGTTGTTAACAGATATTCTTCAGAAAATACTCCAGGTCACAGATCAGTATTTTCCTATATGGTTGCACACCAGTTTAAGATCTGAAGGTACATGTAATGATTTCCTAAAATGCATGAACTATAAGTTAACCAACATGTGCTGCCTTAATCTGAGAGCAAAGCACAACTACCCTGTAGCATTATCTTTAGTGATCTAAGGTAGAGTATCTATTCCCATTAGGACATCATCGTCTTAATTATAATACTTATACTGTAAAGAATGTCGTGTCAATTATATTTACAGTTCTTCAGGTGTCGATATTTATATCGAAGTTAAATGTGCCATGAACATTACTAGGTAATCAAGATGAATCCAGCTTCAAAACAAGTATACAGTCAACACGCCATTTATATAGATGCATGTATAAATGTAGTGGTGAGTTTTCATACACCAAACAGACAGCATTTTCTGCAATAAATTGTACATTATTTCATTCGTTATTATCAATACAGCTATTGTTTTTAAGTTGTTGTTTTACACGTTCATGCACACGGAAATACAATTATCATAGATTTAGCATTCAATTTGCAAATACATTGATAATGTAATATTTTGGTTTTTACTATAAAAGGCTTCCCAGATAAGTTCATAATCATTTTATACCCTTCTAATAATTACACATTTTCGTTGTGGAAATTATGGGTTACTACATTAGGTAGTAAGTCGTCAAACTAGGTTAACACGAGAAGGCTTTGTGACACTATAATGATAATGGCACAGACTAACATCTAGGGGTATCAGGGATACTATTGTACCAAAGGTTAACATCTTAGATCACACTCAGTCCATTGTTGATAATATTTAATGATATTTAATGATATTTAATGACATATTTCAGGTACAGGATAATACATCCTCTACACCAGACTCAAATTATGTACATACTTTATGAATAAAGTTAATGATTGTAATATCACCTCAGGTTGTCAATTAGCCTTGAAATCATAAAATAGATCGATATTTTTCCAATGTCTATCCAGTTCATTTTTAAAACCATTTAAGTTCTTAGCACAAACAACATTCTGGTAAGTTGTTCCACACCGCTGCAATACGTAGTGAATTTTTTTTTCTCTTTACAGTGTTACATAGTTGGGGGTATACTTTTAAAGAATTTCCTCTATTTCCGGACCGCGACGAAACATCTTTCCACATCTTAAAAAAATCCCGTAACTTCACGATCGTTCATTCCGTTGGTTATTTTGTAAATTTATATCATATCTCCTCGCTGTCTCCTGAACGCTAATGTTGGTAACTGTAGATATTAAAGTCTGTCTATGTATGAAAGGTTTTTAATTTCAGCGACCAGCTTTGTTGCCCTTATTTGTACTCCTTTTCGATGTATTTCGCTTTGTACGGAAACCAAATAGCACATGCGAAATCAAGATGAGTTCTCACTATTGATTTATATAATAATAGAAAGGTTTCTTTGTCCAGATTTATAAATGCTCTTCTTATTATTGCCATCATCATATCTTATTTTCGAATTCGAGACTGCTATCGATCATTACTCCTAAGTCTTTTTCCACTTGTGATTTCTTTAGAGTTGTATCAGCAAGGTGGTACGTGCAATAGTTAACACCTGTCCTTCCTAAGTGCACGTGTACACATTTCCCAGGATGCAATTTCAAGAGCCATGTATCACACCATGCTACCATATTATGGAGATCTTCGTGTAGAATGGTTTGATTATTTTCTTCAGTGATAACTCTGAATATTTCCGTGTCATCTGCGAACAGGTATGTCTCTGAGTGCAGAGTATCCGGGAGGTCATTTATATATACAACAAACAATATCGGACCTATTACAGACCCTTGTGGAACGCCAGATGTGACGGGTCTCCAAACCGAATTATTTCCATTAATTACAACTCTATCCATTAAACGACAGTGTGATGTATTCCATATGATTTTAGTTTTTTCCATCAATCTAGTGCTCTGGTCCATTGGTCAAGAACTGTAAGGAGTTGAAGAGTTGTTGATCTTCCCGATATAAAACCATATTGCTTGTTACTGAACAGTGAGTTGGCTTTCATATGATTTACCAAGTGTTGCCGAACACTATCATTTTGCACAAAACTGACGTAATACTGACTAGCCTGTATTTCCCGCGAGTTATTTGTTCTTTTTTTGTAGATTTCACATACATGCGCCTCTTTCCATCCTGTTGGTACCATTCCCGTTTCTATAGACTAATTATATAGTATCGTTAATGGCGATGCAATTGTATTTGCATTTTCCTTGAGAAGTCGTGGGTGGACTCCGTCTGGTCCCGGGGATTTATTATCATTGAGATTAAATAATGCTTTCTGTATTTCTTCATTTGTAAAAATCAAGTTTCCCATCTCTGTTCTGATAATTTTTTGTGGAATTTCCGGAATATCACCATTGGGCGCTCTGACACAAATACACTACAGAAAAACTGTGAAAGAATTTCAGCTTTTTCACAATCTTTGTCTGTTTTCGCCAATGTTTCGTTGCTTTAATCCGTGTGGAGACCACCTATAGCTGATTTAGATTTTGACTTTCTATTTATATATTGCCAGATTAATTTCTAGTTTTCTTTCGACCTCTTGGCTAATTCACACTCCAATTTCTTACGTAAAAATCGTGTTCGTTTTCTTACGGACTTTGAAGCTCGTCTGTAATCTCTTTAAGTATCGGGATCTTTAGTTTTAATCGCTTTTCGCGCCAAAGAGTTCTTGTGTTTTATTTTCTCTTTAGTTTCGGTATCCAACGGAATGTATTGTTGCTTCGTTTTTGTTGATTTAAACGTTTTAGTTGGTACATATTTTTATCTTCAATGTCCTTTAAAATATTTCGTATTAAAGACCATTTTGTATTTACATCTGTATTAGACAGATATGCGGTCTAATCAATATGTGACAGTTACTCATTGGCTCTTATAAAATTTACCTTATCGTAACATTTCCTCTTTTTAGTTTCTTGTGTAGGTTTAGTATGGCATATAAATTCAAACCGTAACACAAAGTTTTTCCAAGCGGGCTTCTGTATCTCAAATCAGTTACCATATTTTCTTCATTTGTTAATAACAGATCCAAAATGTGTGGATTATCACCACCTCTCTATCTTGTTGGTTCCGTAACGTGTTGATAAAGAAATAAATCCTGTACACAGTCTAAAAGCATATGTTCTTGCAATGACAAGTTTTCCTCTTTGGCGTTTTGCAATTTCAAGTCTATATCCGGAAAGTTGAAGTCCCATATTATCAATAGATGTGAATATTTTTGACCGGCAGCCTCCTTAATTAGGTTGCGCAAGTTGGCTTTTTATCCGTTGGGGATATGTATATGATACCAACTAATATTGTTTCACGCATGTTTATTGTAATTTCCACAAAGATAAATTCTTGAAAATTTGTTTTCATGTATACTTCCTTTACAGACAAACTGTTGTGTGTATATAGTAGCATACCTCTACCAGTTTCGTTTTCTATGTTCTTGGAAAATAATTCTGTGGTAGGTTTTTAGTAAGGTTTTGTTTTCTACCTTTTGACTTATCTTCTGTAATTCCTATAATATCCGCTGTAGATAATTGAAGCCTCCCCGTTAGTTCTGATAATTTGTTGTGGAGCTAGTCTGCATTAGTATAGAAACAAGACAGGTTTTGTTTGGATTGTGACTTCGGTATACGTACGAATTTTCTCGCCCACGGTTTGCACCGTACTTTGTATATGTATTCCCTCGACGACTGTTCTTGTTTGGATTTTGCCCCTTTGAATAGTTCTTTTTCTTTTTCTCTCTCGGCATTTGTGAGGTCGTTTCCTATTCTTAAGTGCCGGTAGGTATCATTCAGGTGTAAGCAAGCGATGTTCTTAAACAGATTCGTCTTGGTTTCCATAGTTTTGAAGGTAACTAGAAGTGGTCTTCAAGATAGTTCCTTTCCCGTTGTTTCCGTTTATTCCTTTTGGTTCTCCTTGCTAAATCGTTCAATCCTTGTGGCCGTTACGACAGTGTCTGAGTTCGCCAGAACTTTACACTTCTTAAGTATTTCTCTTACTAACTTCACTTCTTCTTCTTTCCTTTCTTTATCTGTATCGTATCTTTGTTCCTTTGCTCGGAAGATCAAAATATTATTTTCCCTAGCTTTCCTCAAATCGATTTCCGATATAACACTGGAAAATGTCTTTTCTCCTTGTTCCTTACTGCTCTTTTTCACTACTTCCGCCCAAGTGGTATTATAGCTTGTATCAGCACCTTTCCCATATGTTGTTCTATCATTTTCCTAACTTTTTGCCTCATCACATTTGCTTTCTACTTCCTTCTTAAGTTGCGTTATCCTTTCATTAAATTCTTTGATGATGTCTTTACATCTCTCCTCTATCTCCTGTGTTGTCGCTATATCCTTTTCCTTATTTACTACACAATGTGGACAGAACCACATAATGTCCGACTTCACTTTCCGTATAACATTATATTCCTCCTCGCTTTTCTTCCGACATGGCAAGCAATATATCTTCTTGCATTTACGAAAGTCTGCAATATATCTTCTTGCATTTACGAAAGTCTAAATACTTTTTCACTTGTTCCTCAACTGATTTAATACATGCCTGACAATGTTTCCGATTCCCGCCTTCATCGTCACTACTTTCCGGAGACACTAATGGAGGTGTTATCACCGACAGATCTGTCACGCTAGCTTTATTTGTTCTTGAACGTGTGGTGGCCATGACCGATCCCGTACTGGTCGAACTAGGGTGTTTGATATTTCTGAAATTATGTCCAATACTCCTGAAAAATACTTCTGGGAATGACAAACTACAACCTCTCCCAACACTGGGGTATTGAAGGGGGTGTTGTGAAACGGCCTAATACTCGAATATCTGTGATTGTCTGCAATGTTATACCGCAGCGTCGTGGTTGCCATCCATCTCCATATTGACAGCTGACAGTAGTGCTGCATAAAGCTAAAAAGTGGAATAGACATATTCGTGACATATACTGTATCAAAACTTAGATGATCGTTATGACCCCTGGTTCACTTGTTTTCATTTATTAAGAAATTGTGGTATTCCCAATATGTCGATTTAGATAAATTGCAAGTCAATGTTTTTAGTTAGGCTATTCATTCAACAAAAACATCCTATTCCTCGTAGAAGGCCACACATGTTCAGAGGAACGTCTAAACACTGATGGATGATCAAATACTTTATTCCGATACAGAATACGAAATTTTCAGAAATTAAAAAAAAGAAAAAAATGCAATCAATTACATTTAATGATTTGTTTTTACTGTAGCATCAACTGGTAAATGCGCCATTTTAAAATTGATATGGATTAGATCTCGAATAATTTACGCAGTTTGTGTCAAATATAATTGATGAACGGATAATGACCCTTAACAACACGTACTACCCAATCTTGAAGATATCCTCGATTAGTATTAAGAATATTTGTTCTTTAGAATAATACCATGTATACAGTCCAAATATTTCCTGTTTTTATACAGATAGGCACTTATTTGAGACCTTGGATTCCTAGAATTGCATGTATTGCATAAATGCATGTAGTATAATTTTGTATTTATAGTTATTAATAAACGTAGACTTGCTATGAAATAGGCTGTTATCTCAGTGTTGTGCTGTAAATTGCAAATTCATTAAAAAAATTTTTTTAGAATTTCAGACGTGCTTTAAGAGTACTTCAACACTACATTCAGCAGGCCGACATAGCATTCAGTTCCATGTTTCTGATACCTCCGAATGCTTTTATCAATGCACCGGAGACTGCTTAGGAATAAAGATTACAACTCAAACACAGACGTCAACATATGTTTGTGACCAATTCACCTACACTTCTACAAAGCCATATTCAAAGCGTACGGAGCTGCCCAAATACGTGAAAGGTAGGTAATGGGATCCTGGGATATGCAGGAAAAGTGCAGGTAGGGCGTTAGAACTGTATCTGTTGTACCATAGCATAACTGTAAAAGTTGCAATAACGACGATATCTTATAGTTTCTTCTTCTAAACTATCTTTTTAATGTACACACGTGCTTATAAAAACTCTTTCTTGTATTATAATAATGCACAGCGATACCCCGATAACATTTGTCAATATATTCGCTGTTTAAATCTATTCAAAAGATTTCAAACGTTTGTGATATTTTCCGGCAAATCTTTCTTTTAAATACCAACCCAGTAAATATTAAACTGACATGTGTTTTCAGATATTATTAGAACTACTAACTCTAATGACATAACAGCCAGTAGAAGCAACTTACAGAACATTTGCCCTACCTCTGTACGTTCAGTCAAGGTACAGACAACACAAGATATAACACCTTCGACGCCATCAAGTATTGCTCCCTCAACCACGGCAGGAGTTACACTGACCATGACAGCCAGTACAGTTACACCGTTTCATTCTAGCACCATAGAACCGAGTTTTACTGAACCTAGCAACACAGAATTCGTGACAGGTCCGGGCACGGCGTCCCAGTCAACACCCCCTCTGTCAATTGACGTCACTTCCGTCGATCTGACTAAAACGTCACTTCCGACAGGTCTGAATGTTATTATTGAAACAAATATGAAACCATTAAAATATTCGATGAACACATTGGCCTTGTCATTCAAATATGGAAGTATTAAACATGTAGCAACAACCTGGCTGTAATTGAATAAGCAATTAATTTTGAACAGATATTACTAACTGCAGTATATCTTTAAAATGTTTTAAAGAAAAATAGGTCTAAGTTATATGTACGATTGAATAGGTAAAGCACAATATATATGTATATATAACAAGATTTGATTATTTAAATATTTTATATAGGTATGACTTTAGTATACATGACAGGAATATTTGCATCACTTAGAACACATATATATTATGTATTTTAATATTTCAATATTTTATATAGGTATACTATAATTATACATGGAAGGAATATTTAGAGAAGAATTTATTTTCCTTTTGGAATACATATCCGTACTGTAACATAAATCAGACTGTTACTCACACACTACAAGGGAATAAAATTAATCACTGTATTTCTAGTTTCAGAAACATTGTCATTGTCTTGCTCCTCATGCCCCTGCATTAAAAGCACCTCGGTTAACGAAGCGGAGATGGAAAACAGCATCAGTAAGTTGAAAGAGCAGTTGAAGGTGGATCCAAAGAAGCTTTCTTCGTTCAAGCGGAAACTAACCAGTGCCCCTGACGACCGGCAGTCCGCAGCCAACATCGGTTATGGTGGGGTGCTGATCCTGTGTGTAATCCCTACGGTGATCATACTCATGGATGTCGGCAGACTCACAAGGGAGTTCAAACAGTTCATCTCCCGCATCAGAAATTCTCAGCGTGCCACAGCGACTGTAATTCCACTGAGGGAAACCTGATCACTTCGGACAACTGGAACTTCGATCCACATATCTTATAACTCCATGTAGATATTACTTCTGTCAAGCATATGACCTGAGATAATTATTAATTCATCCAGGTTTACCGGAACAATTCTTACAAACACATTAGTACCATATATTATTTCCCATTCAAAGATACTCAAACATACTTTCGTAAAAATGTTTCCCCACAAAAAAACTTGACAATCTTTGTTATAAGCAAACACAAATCAGAATTATTACCAAACAAACAAACATAAATCTGACAATTGTTACAAAACAAACAAACGTAAAGCAGACATTTGTCATATATTTAAACATAACCATACTTGCCTGAAAAAAAACCCAAAAACCTTTAAACATCTTTGACCGAACATTTTGAACATCAAACATTATCATTTTTCAAAATCACAATTGAAGGTTAACGATTTTCACTTTACCTTTTAAAAGTTTACAATCACTAAATACTGTCACATTACTTTAAAAGGTGGATGGAATTATTTGCGGCGTGGATATTTTCGCTTGCTGAAAACATATCTATTTTAGCGGTTATCGATTTTCGCGACAGAAATACTGCGGCACTAAATATGATGGCGTTAATTGATTTTTATCTGTATAATATTTTAGCCATTAAGGTGAATGCGTGGATTCAACATTGCACCAACATATTCCTAAAATAAGAACGAATTTACAGAATATGGTATTGTATTAAATCTCCACTAATATATGCAAACATATACAAACCTGAACGTGACAGGTAAATAACTACACTATAGATGTGTATCGCGGTATTACCATACCGCGGCTTTGTTTTAAAGCGAAAACGAACACATGTCTATCACTGCCTCTCCTCATTATATCTTTACTTTCCCACTCGCCGTGAGAACATATTTTTGGTTGATCATAAACAACAATGCCATTATAACATTTGTACTAAGCCATCACTTAGAGGACAAATCGTCATTATAATATTTGTACTAAGCCATCACTTAGAGGACCAATTGTCATTATAATATTTGTACTAAGCCATCACTAAGATGACAAATCGTCATTATAATATTTGTACTAAGCCATCACTTAGAGCACAAATCGTCATTATAACATTTGTACTAAGCCATCACTTAGAGCACAAATCGTCATTATAATATTTGTACTAAGCCATCACTTAGAGGACAAATCGTCATTATAATATTTGTACTAAGCCATCACTTAGAGGACAAATCGTCATTATAATATTTGTACTAAGCCATCACTTAGAGCACAAATCGTCATTATAATATTTGTACTAAGCCATCACTTAGAGGACAAATCGTCATTATAATATTTGTACTAAGCCATCACTTAGAGGACAAATCGTCATTATAATATTTGTACTAAGCCATCACTTAGAGGACAAATCGTCATTATAATATTTGTACTAAGCCATCACTTAGAGGACAAATCGTCATTATAATATTTGTACTAAGCCATCACTTAGAGGACAAATTGTCATTATAATATTTGTACTAAGCCCATCTCTTAGAGGACAAATCGTCATTATAATATTTGTACTAAGCCATCACTTAGAGGACAAGTCGTCATTATAATATTTGTACTAAGCCATCACTTAGAGAACAAATTGTTATTATAATATTTGTACTAAGCCATCACTTAGAGGACAAATCGTCTGTATGATCCTATAAGTCATGTATTTTATATCTAACATAACAATATGGTAAACTAGATAAACTCCAATGTTAATTTCAAAAGCTATGAGGAATACATCATAGTTTGTTGTTATTGTACCATTTTATTTGTATTTCATTTATATTTTTGTTGTTAGCTGATCAGGAGTGATGTCAAACTGAAAATTTTAGAAATAGGCAAAATTGTGTCATACAGGCATATAGATAGATTGATATGTACGATTAACCTCCCTTTGATAGCACATTATCACATTTCGCGTTCATTCTGTTCTGTAAAGGAACATTTAAAGGGTTGTTAGATTGCAATTATTGGAGATTTAAATGCAATCTGGTGGCAGATAAATAGAATATGGCCCGATAATTGCAATCTTACAATCCTTTAAATGTTATATTTACATTATGTTTTCTAGTTCACAGTAAAACATATTTTAGATGCTAGTGAACATTTGAAAATCCCGCTTCGACCATTTAACCTGTACAGTCAAGGTCAATGTGATAAAAAAGTCCCTATAAATACTTTCAAAAGACAACGAACTTTTCAGTTACCCATAAATAATCCGGACGTTTAATAGTTTTCTTTTATAATTCCATAACTAAACTGGTTACATTATTAATTAATTAATTATTAACTGGTTTAATTATTAAACGCGGACTAAATTCGTGTCAGTAAACAGAACCCCCATCAATGTATATATGTATTACTACACCAAGTCTAGACTGCATTTATTCACAAATAATGCTGATTATGATTACCATTAGAATAATGGGAGTCTCTGTGGCAAAATGTAGATATTTTGAAATATGTTTTGGTCTACATCCAATTCTCGCTACTTATGTAAAGTTACTTCAAAAACTGAAAAATCTTGAATAATCATAATTTATCATTCACTTCGAGTTAAAAAGGATATTTTCTATTCCTTAACTACATTTAGCAACATTGAATGTGTTTCTCACTAGTAATTTTGTTGTACATATAACATTTACATATTTAAATTGTTTTGAACCATATTTTTGCATTGGAAAGAAATGTGTTTGCGAACCACTTGATCATTTTTGTCTTTTTATATAACGTGAGATTTCAAATATTTTTGAAAGTTATATGTGCCATAACTGGATGGAATTAAAATTTTGACGTATTTTGTTCTTAAGTAAACTATTGAAAACCATAAGATTTGATAATTAAGCTCTTAAAATCATTTAAATGGACACATAAACCTTTATGATGCCATTAGTTACAACATAGTATTTATACACTGTAAGATTCTTACTATGTATGCCTTATGCATGTTTACAAGGACACATACCTGCATATTCCACTTTACATTATAAGTATTGTAATTCTCAAAATGTTGATAACGCTTGGTTGTAAATAACATATTTAAAGGCCTTCTTGAATCATGAGTATGACTAGAACGAATAATCATACCCTGCCTCCACTCCGTTCCCGGCAGGATATGAATTCCACCCCGTTGCCGCTAGTGTTGCAAGCCCAATGTGATCCACATGCGCACTTTGAGACTGATAAAAAATCTTCGATTAATATCCTTATGTAACTGTATTGTTATGACAACTATGATCAATATTCAATTCACAAACCTTTCGATTATAATGTTTCATCAACTATTAGTGGTAAAATCCGAGGCAAACACAACACATGTATAATTCTGTTCAAATACGCCGCCATGTTTGATTTACCGGGAAACCGTGACGAAATGAAACACTCAACAGGTAAAATATGTTTAAAAGTTTTAAAAAAACCAACAAACTAAGAATAAGCATGGGGAAACTGAACAAATGTAAGTATTACATAGAATTTAGCGAAAAAAGAATTTTTAAAGTTCACGTTCAAAACTTTGTGACATATTTCATTCGTAGTGAAAAATTGTAGGTCATTCCATATATCGTACTTGTTGCCATATTTGGAGCGCGAGACTTTCTAACGAGAAGCATCATGGCGGCCAAGTGAGCCGTGTCGGAGTTGTGAGCCATTCAAAAGTGCTTCAAAACATAATTTAGACATGGAGCTGGGTAAATAAATAATCATTTTATGTTAAAAATGTTCCATATTGTTGGATTTAAATAAACAAATTTACATGACACACATGAAATGTAACATTTTCACCGCTGAATGTTTTGCAACACTACGGTCAGTGGGACGGAATCGTAGTTCGTAGCTTATAATCTTTTGCGGAGTCACTGAAAGATAATATTTTATGTGGATTGTTATATGGAGGAAAGATCAAAGATCATTTGAACAAAAGATGCTCATGATGTCATTTTTTTCATTTAACTGATTATGTATTGAATAAATATTGTTATTAATGGAGTTTTGTACATAACCTTTAATATATTTTTAATGAATGTTGATTTTGTATTATGTATATGAATTTATACATAATTTGAATTGAGTATATTTATAAATGTATGCTGATGAATATAGAAGCTTTGTTTAGGTTGCTGAGCTATTTACAATAGGAAACAGGATTTTCTCTGGATGAAGCAATAAAACCCTTAGGCGGACATATATGGTAAGTTTTACAGATCATAGAGATAAGGTAGACGATAAATACCTGAGTAATTACCTTCTTTTTCCCGTGTTTTAACCATCACCAATTTTAATTGAATAATGATAACTACATCTTCCATGTGCAATTTAGTTTTGCAAATTTTGCAATCAACGTTAGTAATCGAAGGTTTATGTCCGTAACTAAATATTTACCGTATTTCAAATCAACAATGTTTTATTATTTACATCCGTGAACTTTGTTTTGAAACAAACAAAAACGCGAAATTTATTACATCTAGTTGCGAAAATATGTTTACAGTATATTTTTTACAAATACAGTCGAAACTCGTAATCTAAAAATTCAACGGACCAACGAAAATAATTCGACTTATCCGGAATTCGACTCAAACGTAATGTCATTAGGTTTGATTAGAACGTGATTTTTAACGGTCCTTATCTTATGACTATTACAGCCGGGTACATGCCTTTTTCAGTGATCAGCATATTATCGTGATTTTCCAACTTATAAGGTTTGTATTAAATAATTTTGGTTATAAATTTTCAGATCTTTTTGGATTTTTTTAAAAACATGAAAAAACTTCAATTACGATAATATGATCGTCACGATAAAAGGCATGCACTCTAATTTCCCGTAGGTGGTATACTGACTTAAGTGGTTCATACAACAAACTTATATGTCATAGGTCTGTACCGATATGTACAGGTAAACCAATCATGCGTTACGACAAACCACAGGTGAATTTCAATTGTTTGTATATGCACGTAATTGAAATTTTAAATTTTAAATTTTTGGCTGAAATTAAATTCGAGATAGCGACTACTTTTTTCGCTGAATATCCGTTCTAGGGACCAGGAATTGACTTTGACTCAACCGGAGTTTCGAGTCATCGAAATTCGAGTCATCCGATCTTAAAATACATACATAAAGAAGGGAATAAATTAGATCATGGGGAATCTGCTGTTATGAAATACATCATGATTTTGTTTCATTTAGGAGAACACACCTTACTTTCCTATTCTCCATACAACTCAGCAAAAATTGTATTATGTTGGCAGCCGCTTTTGATCTTGATTTGATAATTTGTCCTTATGAAGATGTTATTTGTTTTCAAAGGTTGATGTCTTGTGGATGATGATATATCAACATAAAACTACTCAGCATTGGCGGTTTCACTCTTCTCATTGGTACATCTGATGTAAGTAGATTAGCACAAGTAGCTTGTCAAACATTAAAATCGTTCGTAATATAAACAAATCTTTATGGATATACTGAAAGATAATTGTCAGAAAAATTAGCAAATTAGTCAAAGATTTACTGCACAATAAACAACGTATAATGCGTGTAATAACACTCGTCATTATAATACATCATACGGCACGTGATATATTTGATTATTATCCGCAATGTAATAGTTAACGAAAGCAAAGAGAAATGTTTAATTCTTGTTAAATAAATGTAATAGGTAAAGATAAGAGACAAGTAAAATAAAAAAAGTAAAACAAAAGTCAGCAAATTAGTGAAATACATACTGTAGTGAGTGGAGTATCAGTGACTATGTTAGCTAGTAACTAAGTTAAAAAATCACACAATATATATGTTGTTTTAGTGTAGAGTACACAAATTTTAAACGCAAACGAAACAAGTACTGTGACAAAAAATCTTACAAATGATTGGGGAAAATTGTCAAAATTTTGCTTAAATGATTAGAAGGGATTTGTATATAATGTATGGCTCTGAAACTCAATGGCTTTTCCGGTTGAGTCTGCATTTACCGGCTAGAGTGAACCCGAAGGTTATATGCTATGAGACAAACGGATAGCAACATAGAAACTCATGGTTTTTATAAAATCTAAAATTAGAAATGGTATCAGTAAATTGTCATGTTTCCGTTGTAGATATTATTTCAATACAATGATATCTCCCTTTATCTACCATATGTACATATGCTAAGTTTGAATTAAACAAGTTCGTCTGGTTTGAAACATTTTTTCACTGTGGTTTATCTATTTTTTTCACCATTTTGTTATTTCCGCGAAATAAGCTAATACTAGTGTACTACTGAACAAAGTCAGATAAACATCAGATGATTAAAAGGCCATCGAGATTTGTCGTATATCTTTAACGTGTCTAAATATCGCAACATTACCTAGTGTACTTTGAAACTGTTATGATGTCCTTAAATATTCTAAATTAAAAGCAAACACAATTATATTGTATTTTGGCATCCGTTTTATGGTAAAGTAAATCACAATGTTAATGAGAATGTACAGTATAGTCTATATTGTTGTATATATAATGATATGACGATGTTAATTACACTATGAAATATATTTTGATGAAAAGAATGATATGACACAGAAATCTGAATCATTAACATCATTAAATTCTGAATCAGTCTAATAATGCTGTTCAGTTAGCAAATATTACACACAGTCATAGCTTTAAACAGTGTCAAATGAGATGACAGATTCATTCAAAATCCTTATAAGAGCTGCCTATAATTGTTGGTGTCCTTTTATGGAATACATTATGGTGTACAATTTAAGTGTATGGTCCGATGTATGACGATATGCAGTGAAAAATCACATCTTGACTCTTGAGAGTGTGTCATTTGTGTAAAACGGAACTGGAAACTGTCACACTTATAGATGAAGAGGTTTCAAATACTTGACAGTATAAATAGGTGGATAGTATGGTATTTACTGATTTATGTAAGCATCAACATTTAATTATGGCGGGAGATATCGGCAACAGGTAAAAACGTCTTTATGATCTTTATTAATTTTAGGAATTTTCCCCCTCAAAACAAACGTCCAAGAAACACCGGAGTTGATTTTCTTATGTATTAACTTAATCGTTTATTTATTTATACATTTATTTATTTATCTATTTTTTAATAAATCTTTTAATGTCGTTTGTACATGTATATAAAACTATGATTTAAGTAATGAAAGATAACCGACATATTTGTGTATGTTTTGTATTTTAAAATAAACCATAATCTAATTGATTGGTTATTGAACTTAAACATCTTTATTAGTTATTGGTATTTGACAGAGATTATAGTCAGTTTGTTATCGCACAACAATTTATATCATAGTTCTAATTATTGATTTATTAAGTTAATAATAATTTAATAATTTAATGTATAAATTCTTAATATAGAATATCCATGAAAATAATCTTTTGTAAATACTTTAGACAATGTTCTTAAATATTATTTCTTCAATAGAAATATATTTTCTAAGCTTCTGATAATTATACACGTTATATTCATATGCTTAAAATGTAACCCACAAATCCATTTCTTTAAAATATAACTCGTTTGCGGAGGAATCGGTCATTAGGGATTTCGATAAGAAACTATGCTGATGATTTTTACTACTTCAACACTTAAAGGTTCAAGTATTATCAAATGGTTTTAACTTCATAGGACTTATCAGTGATAATATCTATTCTAAAAATACCAATACGTCTATTGATGTGGTAATTTCCAATTCATTACTTTCATAAAGAATTTATTCATTATCTACAAGAGTTAATTTCAAATCAATGTAAAATAATTACAAACACATTTTAATTTGCTCTTTCGTCGATGTCACAATACTACAGAAATCGATTGATATTCCCTGATGTAATTGTTATTGTCATTTCACCAGAAATATATGTACTCGTTATCACTACTGAGGACAATAGCAGTAGCTATAGCAGCCAGTTACAGGCACTTCATTTGAATTTGTTTTTCTTAAGTAATTGAGAAACTTAAGTTATAAATTCTTTATAGGGAAATTCCATTCAAAATGATCTTTATTTTTAATTTGTTATTTAGAAACTTAAAATTGCAGATTCTTAACATAGAATATCTATTGAAAATAATCTTTATTTTTGTTGATGATATAGAAACTTAAGTTATGGATTCTTAATATACAATATCCATTGGAACAGATCTTTATTTTTTTCATTAAAATCTTAAATCTTCCTACTCAAAACATTCTTCTTACTCACCTATGTTGGCAGATACTTAACATTAATTATTTTATCTTACGCGGTGTAAATGAACGACCCCGTTGAAATTGGCATATGAATTATAACATTTTATTATAGTCAGTCTTTATATATGTATATCGATTTGGCCACTGATTTTTCAAATTTTGCAGGAGTTTAGATGCTTTAGTAGTTTACCTGATATTGTGTCTCGAGGTCCTTGTCTGTGTTACGTCACGTGTAGACGAAACACCAAGTCGACGAATGGACCCAGATGGACCAACACGTACCCCAATTGTCCCCATTATTGGTAATGATCTGCAACCGTTAGCAGCAACGCTCCAAGGTCCAAATATTTGTAACATTACATTTGAGTAAGTTATACTAAACGTCAGAAAATAAGCTACTTATTAACTAAAAAAATATTTTAATTAAGAAGAGATACTCCAGAGAGATCATAAACAATTTATTAAATGGAACAATAAATCAGATTATTAAAATGATTTACATTTCATTTATTCATATATTTATGTATAGATATGTTGTTGCCATACACGATTAAATATTTTTAAATGGTTTTCATTTGTGTCTGTTAAATTAAGATTAATTATTTTATTGTGATCAAAGCATTTTCTAATATATGTTTCAGTTAATTGGTTGTTGTATAGTATCTTGTATTATGTATGCTATCAAAATAATGATCCTGGTAATTGATGTACATTTCAGATATGATGGTATTGTAGAGGAAACATTTACTTTTATTGGGACAGTGAAAAAACCTTGTGGTTTGGACATGGTTGATACCCCTGCTTGTGTTGACGGGTATAGCACTACGTAAGTACATGCCTAGCAATACAACATCTATTGCGTCTATAGTGCAACATAACACAGAAACACGGGGGTTTCGAGATCCCAAAAAGATGTAGGTAAAGTACAATTTACCGTTAATTAGTCCCACCTTCCAGTGATTAAGCCGTCACTAAACTCAAGTCAAATGATGACGTATAATCACCGGATGGTGGGACTTATCGACGGTAAATTGTACCTTACCTTCGTCGTTTTGGAATCTTGAAACCGACGTATTTAGATTTGAATATTTCCAAAAATAGTTCTTGCATACGAATTCGAGCCTTTGTCATTATTGTTTTTTCTTATTTTTGTTTTCTAGTAAACATACTTGATCTTTGTTCTATTATCATAAAGATGGCTTTATTTGTTAATTTTGTTGTCACAATCGACAAATGATGTGATAATTACTCGAAGAAAACTTCTAAATAAGTGTGATGTCACCAGTTTAATGTGCACATACATTATAACCTATAAAAATACGATAGGTCATTACATAGTTTATGTTTGATATCTAACTTCTCAGTGCGCTCATAATTCAACTTTTAATATCAAAATTGACACATTAGTGGTAGTTAATAGTCGAACCAGAAATAAAACATATCATCATTGTTACTCCAGGGATTACTATCACTGTCGTAATATCTACCTCTGGACTGTATCATAGTTAAACTGAGGACAGTTCAGTAAAAAGACCTTCAGAAATTTCCTTTGAAGATTACAGGGAGCGCGACACTCAACTGCATAGCAAAACAGTCAATCACTGTATATCGTTTTTCATTTTTTATGTTCATCAAAGGACAAAACTACCTGCTTATTTGGTGTCAAACACAGCGCCGTCAGGTTTGCTATGGCGAACATAGTCCAGGGTGAATATAACGATAGTGATAGCTATCCCTGGATAAACGAGAATGCAAATAGCTATGTTTCATTCTACCTGGAATGATTTGTAAGGGATTATCTAAACTATATCTTCACTTGATCTGAATATTCTAGGACAGAGACTGGCGTTGGAGTAAGAAATGTAACCAGGAAAATGGTTAAAACAATACCAGAGTGTTGTGTCCTACACAAGAAAGAAAACAACAGATGTGTAAAAGGTATGTTTACATATTGTTTTTTTGTTCTAATTTGTCTATGATTTATATCAACGTGCAAACTCACTCAATCGAGTAATAGCGACAGTATCAACATAAAATGACAGACTAATAAGTAGTATGTGTATTTACGTAGCACTTCCTTCATGTCAGCAACTGCATTGTCTTAGACTGGCAGCAAAAACATAAATCAAGGAAGACAGAAAAGAAAAACAAACATTAAAAACAATAAAAAAACAAACACAAAAAAAAAAAAAAAAAAACAAACACAAAAAAAACAAACAATCTGTGGTCTTAAAGTGGTCTTGTTTTATAAATAGGTTCTGATGGTTTATAATTATATATTTGATGTTTTCATATACTTTCAGATATAATCGCCATTACCAGCCTCGCTATCATTCTATCCGTTTTTGCGGGCGTTGGAGTGTGTATCTGTCTTTGTTGCTACTGCTGCTGCTGTCGTGGATATCAGGTGACAATCTTTACATAAATATACAAAACATAATATCTAAACATAAAGTTATTAGATATGTACTTAAGTATTATGTGCAATCCATATCCAACAGTATTCCACTTTATATCAATTAAATTAAATCAATACGGGGGTTTCGAGATCCCAAAACTACGTAGGTAAAGTACAATTTACCATCGGTTAGTCCCAACATCCTATGTTTATGACGTCAAATCACGCCAAATGATAACGTCATAATCACCGGATGGTGGGGAAAATCGACGGTAAATTGGACTGTACCCACGTCGTTTTGGGATCTCAAAACCGCCGTTATAAATGACTATTGGTAGCCTCAGCCGAGCAAACTTGAAACTTAGAAATGAGTTTGAAAAAACACACCTGTGTGCTATGAACTTTTGAAATTAATTTATAAAGAAATCAAATTTAGTCTTTCTATACTAATAAAGAAATCAAATTTAGTATTTCCATAGATGTGATAATAATGGAATTATGTCGGAAGAATTCTCTGAAGATTATTTTTACCGAAAATAGATTAACAATGTATTTGATTAAAAAATATGCAAAACTTGTAGTCCAAATGCGTTTGTCATATATATATAATATTTTAATTGGTGGATAAATTATGCATTTAAATGTGAATATGCATGATGTAACACGTGTTAATACAAAGTTACTGCTTTACAGAGACGACGAGAGAACTACGGCAAAGTTTGAACCTTGTCTGATCCTACATGTAAGTTATACTTAGCCATTTTGCCATTGCCATATATCACATGCAGACTAGCATTATAATAAAATATGTAAAGTTATACCGAAATATGTTCAAGTATGCTACCTGATGAAAACTTCATATTATTTACAAAAAAATATTACAACCTCATATTTGAACGTAAAGGAGAATTATTTTGGTATTAATGTCAAACGTACTGAACAGGAATTCTATAAACATTAATGCAGTTGTTTAAGTTTTCATTATTTTTTTATCCCAGGGGATCAGAGCTCTGAAGGACTGGACTTCTAAACTAGATGAAGGTCAAGGGTCAATCATGGGATGGAGTAGTACAGAATAGTATTGTAACCACATTGATGACGTCATGATTGTTCATAAACAGTGCATCAGCCTCCATTTGTGATGATGTTTCAACCAGTTCACATTAGACGGCATGGCATTTATAACATTTATATCGTAAATGTAATTAAAAGATGTCATGATATGCCGCATAGAGACGTCAATTAATTAGTTTTAATTGCGCGAAGAGCTGGACTCCTTGACTATGTTGACGTGTGAATATTGTAACAAATTGATTTTTATTTTGATTTATATTTTAATGATTACTGTGAAATATTTATAGCAAACAAAATACTGAATTATTACACTGTAGCTTGATATCAAGGTTAATATTTTCGTTTGGGAAAATAAAATCAAATTATGAAAAAAAATATTTTGCAAATATTTTCTTAAGGTTAAAGTCAGAAGATTATAGATATGATTACCGCAACATATTATGAAATAAATTATTTACATTTCTTTTGGAATTTGTGCTCTTTTATAAAGGATTTGATTTTATCAGAAAGTAGTATCACATTTTAAATAACAAGAGACGTACAACCAAAGGCCATTTAAGTATCTATTATGTTTTATTACTTAAAGTTATTATTTTCCTATATATCATCTGTTTATTCAAAAGCAAATGTATTCTGGCAACGCAAATCGTGCATCTTCTTACTTCTTGCGGATATGAGTACAAGTCAAAGAAAATGCTTGTAAAAAGAGTAAATATATATTAAGGTTTTACTTTTCATATTTAAATTATTTTAATTCAAATGAAGTTGATTATAATGACCGCATATACATTTTACGTTCATACCATAATGACTTAAAGAAATATGACAGTTAAGTAATTGTACATTTAATACAATACTTTAGCTTATATTGTCAAATAGAACAAAGACAATGCTTATATTAATAACAACGGTTTTTATTCTTTTCGCCATTTATTAATGGGTGCAAATAACGGCCACACAACAAGAACGGGGTGCCAATAACGCCAGTATAATAATATGAAACATATTACTGGATACAGGTATAATGTCAACAATTGTATAATAACAAGCAGGGGAGCCCACAGAATGTCCATACAACAACCAGGGGAACCCACAGAATGTCCATACAACAAGCAGGGGAGCCCACAGAATGGCCATACAACAAGCAGGGGAGCCCACAGAATGTCCATACAACAAGCAGGGGAGCCCACAGAATGTCCATACAACAAGCAGGGGAGCCCACAGAATGTCCATACAACAAGCAGGGGAGCCCACAGAATGTCCATACAACAACCAGGGGAGCCCACAGAATGTCCATACAACAAGCAGGGGAGCCCACAGAATGTCCATACAACAAGCAGGGGAGCCCACAGAATGTCAATACAACAAGCGGGGGAGCCCACAGAATTTCCATACAACAAGCGGGGAGCCCTCAGAATGTCCATACAACAAGCAGGGGAGCCCTCAGAATGTCCATACAACAAGCGGGGACCACAGAAGCCATACAACAAGCAACCCAGAATGTCCATACAACAAGCAGAATGTCCATACAACAAGCAAGGGAGCCCACAGAATGTCCATACAACAAGCAGGGGCAGAGCCCACAGAATGTCCATACAACAAGCAGGGGAGCCCACAGAATGGCCATACAAACAAGCAGGGGAGCCCACAGAATGTCCATAATAACAAGCAGGGGAGCCCACAGAATGTCCATACAACAACCAGGGGAGCCCACAGAATGTCCATACAACAAGCAGGGGAGCCCACAGAATGGCCATACAACAAGCAGGGGAGCCCACAGAATGTCCATACAACAAGCAGGAGCGTAAATGGCGGTCACACAGCAAGCCAAATAACGGACCACACATCAATTAAAGGGCGTTATTATCTGTCCAAATGGAATCGACACCAGCACAATAAAGCAAAATAGTAATTGTACTGAGTATTCAACGATTATACCAAATTGTATACAAACATTATTTTTAAAACAATATTTTGATTATTCACCAGACAGATGTTAGCCACATATGGAACAATAGGGAATTAATAGATATAGGATCTTACATTATTTAGTTCATGTTTTGTTCATGTCATGATCCACTGATTAGACATCAATTTTAATATGAGCTTAGAGATTTTATGAAACGAGTTTTAGAAGTTTTTATTTCTGCGAGCCTTGGCGAGCAAAAATTTAAATTTCGAGACGAGTTTCATAAAATCTCATATGAAATGAACACAAATTTAAAATATATTTCATCACATAACTTCAAATACCTCCATAACAAAGAATTTCACGTCAAAATGTATTCCAAAAGTCTAGCAGAGGCCTTCAATTGTCCCGCCGGCCTCGTAATCCTGACATCACGTCATTTTTCCGACGTCATTTTATTGCTTCTGTCTGACAACACAATGAATTTTCAGCCAATAAGAATCGCTCGAGGTCCTATAACACTAGTGACATACGCAAAAATATTACATAGGAGAAAATCACTGGATATCACGCGGATTATGTGATAAAGGTAAAACACACGCATGGAGGTATACGAACCAAACTAACAAAGTTCGAGCATTTACTATATAATAGCCATCCTCATGTTACTGCAATGGGTCTGAGTCTAAAGCAAAGTATCAAAGACCACAAGAACATTTCGAAAGATGCGGAAAGAGACATAAAACAATAAGAAAATAGTTTGCGACCTTATGGGATATGAAGGGAGGGTTATCGTTAACAACGCGACAAAAAGATTTTTTTTCTTAAATTAATTATTCTGTAGTAATATTTTGTATAATATCCTGGATTTATAGTGTTTAATACGTTTGTTCTACCGTGAGAACGATCAAATATACAAAGATGTTAGCAAGTTTCTTTGATATTTGATTTTTTATGCACGGCCAATATTTAACTCTGCTTCATTAAATTCAACAAATGTGTTATGATATATGAAGAAAAAAGTTCATATTTATATGTGAATGATGCCAATATCGATGATGAAGGAAATACTAGCAAACTCTTTACTTATTATAAAGATTTAATTGATATATATATATTCTAGTG
The DNA here is from genome assembly GCF_041381155.1 of Argopecten irradians. Classification (NCBI taxonomy): domain Eukaryota; kingdom Metazoa; phylum Mollusca; class Bivalvia; order Pectinida; family Pectinidae; genus Argopecten; species Argopecten irradians. The sequence goes on from NC_091141.1 coordinate 28,220,855, forward strand.
AGTAAGGAAAATCTCTTAATTATAAACAGGAATCAACTTTTATATATGTGGTATACGTCTAAATAGATTGCATGAGGGATGGAAACCATTCATACTTGACAACAAATATAGTAGGTGTTGTGTACTCAAAGCATAACAAAACATACTAAACAAATCATTTAGAAAAAAAAACATCCGAGGTCAAAAGGGTTTCAAGTATTTGAAAGTGGATTAAATGGCAATCGCATCCATACTTGTCTAGACTGTTCAGAAGGGCTTATTGGAATACTTCTTTGACCTGACATTAAGACAGTTTCAACCTCTATATTAAGATTGATGTATAATCAGTGGATCATGACATGAACAAAACATGAACAACATATATTGATAACAGGATATATGGTGTCCCTAATGATAAACACAGCAACTGCACACCAAGTATCTATATAGTTACCTCCGTGACTCTAAGCCCTTCCCTGTAAGTGGATTAGGAAATCCCTTTCCGATACGACGGCCTTGTTATACTTATAGTCTAAGTTAAAGTCGAGATATGAAGGCAGGTACAAGTTTCACTGCTGTAAGTATAAATGTGTTGCTTTGAAAATGACATATCCCGATTTTTGTATTTATTATATGATAATACGTAATCAATTTGGTTATGAAAACTCTTCAGAATAGCATATAATGAATGTTCTTTCGTTCGGTCAATATGTTACTTCGCTGATTCAGTTTATTTGTGTACGTTCGATGAGGGCAATATATATTATTTCTAAATTCTACCAAACTGTTAATAAATTACTATAACGATCGAATAAGATATGTTATCATTATGTTAGCTAGTTATATGAAAGAAATAAACTTTCATGTATTGTGATGAATGTTTCTTTCGGACTAGAAATGTATACATGCAAGTAGCCGTGCTCAAACAATGACATTTGTAAAATCTTGCTCCGCTTGCTCCTTCTATTTCATTAATATTCCACACTTATCTTACCATTGTCATGAATCGTCTTCGTATCAATGAAATAGTGCCAAACACTACCTACAGGATCGAACGCTATATGATTATCATATACATGTATTATAACCTGGCTGAGAGGGCACTATTACCTCATAGTATTGTCGGGGATGGAATGGTGTCCAAGCTTAAGGCCAACGCACTATCTTCACACGAGAGGCAATAGTGCTCTCTCAACCAGGTCATATTGAACGTAGCACATCACCCTAACACCCACACAACGCCATTTCTTTCGTCAAAAAGACACTTCAATGGACACCTAGCAACACTATCTTTATGTTTTTCCCAATGGTGTTACATATTATTATAACCACAACATAAAAATTGTCGTTGGAATATATTTCTTGAAATGATATTCAGTTTCGTGAAGATAGTGAACCATCCTATGCAGAAAAGCAACATGTTTCCTTTCCCGTACAACACAGCCTGTTCGCCATCTTGACGTCTTGATCGAAGCGCAGCATTGCAATGACGCCATATAAAAGTATTGATGCAAAAAATTCATGTCAAATCTCGAGTCTCTTCATAAGTCTCCAGGGAACAATTGCAAATAGTACCCATGTATATTATATTCAAAATTTTCGATGACAGTTTAATCGGTATTCACTGAGGTTGTTCCATGTCATACATGTATCTACTTATAACTTCTTATACTATCTATTGTTGCATGAACCTCATAATGGACTATCATATTTTCAATATGTTTAACCAATAACCTGTAATAACATGATAACACCATAACCATACTTCAAATAACTAAAGACATTAAACATAAGAACTAAACAACACAGAACTAGATATGAAGACTGACGGGACCATTACATATGAGTCATATTATGATAAGTTAAATTCTGCATATGTTAGTATGACATGCTATATAGACTATTTGTGATTGAGTATCGTCTGGACCAGCTATATATGTAAATATTTTGATGCTATAGGTTGTCAGGACACTGTTGTACATATGGACAAACATCATCCTAATACTAGCAACCGGAACTTGTGGTGACGAACAACAGAGCAAGACCGGAAGTTCATTATCACACATGTAAGCTATTAAATGCAGACACACATGTATATAAGATGATGTTCAGTTACACACGTACTGTACGTTACCACTTATGTGATATCAATTGTGAATTGGAGTATTACTCACTGTCTATTGGTTGGTATTCTCCACTTAAAAGGACCATATCACTACGTCTTCCCTAGATTATTATGTGCTAATTTGTTTTTACAAGTTGATACGGAGTTATCTCATCTCCTCTTTTTCATTTTGTATTAACCACATAACATCTTTGTGTTTGCGCTGGTACTTATGAAGTTGATACATAACCCCTATGTGTTTTTCACAGTGGTTTAGTAGTGAATATACCATTCATCTCATTATGCATTATGCTTCACAACGGCTGTTATTACACGTTAGCAAATCAAAATCAGTCTAGGAAAAGAAAAAGATAATATTCCCAATTTAGTCGCCTTTTATGTAAATGGGACAGGTACAATTCTAACGTGTACCTACATGTACCTACAGGACAGACTTTAATTCTAATTCTGATAATGAATTCCTTAGACCTTATACTTATACTTTCCTAAACAATTTCAAATATATGAATAAAATATTAATTTCCTAAGGCGGATCGTTGTATGTTTCCCGCCGTCGTACTAATTGCAGTAGTGGACAATCATTTCATGAGGCGTCAAAATCATCGCTTACATAAATTTACACACCTAATCTTATATTTTTTTGCCTTGTAAATTCATCTTAGGTCGTGTATATATATGTTTTGATGTTATAAACATTATTTATATAATTTCTATATATCTTTAAAATTGTTTTGAAAAAACTACTGTCCATTTAAGTCACGGCAAAGGATTTACGTGATAAATACAAATATATGATTATGATTTGATCGTCTAACAATCGCCATGGATACTTACAAAATAAATTTAAAATACACACAAAAAATAAAAATAAATAAAAACACAAAGAAACAAAAAGCAACAACAAATAAGCCGCAACTTGCACCTTATATGAGCGAAGTTTTTAATTCATATGCATTGTGTATTTGTAGATTATGGAGAAATCAGAACGCAGTAGTGAGAGAGCTGGAAGACTGTTCTATTGATGAGAGGTTTTTCTACTCTGTAGTATCAACAAGTGGCGTGTGTAACGATGGCAAGAAATGGATGTGAGTATCAAATGGCTTAAAAATCATAATTGTTGGTCCGTCGTATCAATTATCAGGCGAGTATTTAAACATAACAATGCTTTATTGAAGTTGACATACAATCTCCATGGCTAATCCCAAGGATAAATGTATAGGGTAGAAAGACAAATAATATATCCATTGCTGAATACCGATAGTAAAACATGTATATCAAGACAAACCAAAGAAAAAAATAGAAAAATGATCTTTATACACAAATTATCTTAATACATGGGGTAAAATATGTTAAAATTTGTCATTTGGGATTCCGAGAGATTTGTCTGATGGGACAGGTGCTGGTCTTTATACAGAGGTGGCCGCTTAGGCAGGTTTTACTAATATTTCATTGTATTTAACATATAAGTAAGTTATGCATGTTAATAATGATTTTTTTCTTTACTGCAAATTTAAAAGTTTTGGTGGTTCATAGGAAAAACAAAGCAACAACAATCTATATGTTTTATTTGAGCTTGCATGCCATTATGAAATGCTATTTAAAGATTTTTTTTCTATCAAAACAGCAGCAAACGAATTTGTCTTTGTCTCCAGTTAGAAAATTAATTTACTTTACACCACTCCAGCCGTTGAAAGATTTGAGCTTCTTTTTTTACTTCAAGATAGAAATATTAAAAATAATCGATTACATGCCGAAAGAAACTATGTCACCATGTCCTATATGGAATGAAGTAGTGATATATCATTTTTGTGATAGTAAGAAATAAATATATATACACCATTAAACACCAATTATTGTTAATAATTATCGTTTATGTCTGCGATGGAGAATCTCAATTGAAAATCTGCTGCCCATTCTATATTAGCATATCAGTTATCTACCATAGCGGGTAGGCATTGATCATTACATTATGTGTTTGTGAGCGTAATGTTATGCTTTTCTGAATTAACAGAAAGAAAAATAACGTGAATTGCACTCATAAAACAATGACGTCCCAATGGATACCTATACGAAAATGAGATAACGTAATATCATACTTTTCTGAAATAACAGAAAGAAGAAAAAAAACCGTGAATTTCATTCATAAATCGATGGCGTCACAATTGATACCTATACGATAGTGAGATAACGTAATGTCATACTTTTCTGAAAAAATAGAAAGAAAAATAACGTGAATTTCACTCATAAAACAATGACGTCACAATGGATACCTACACGAAAGGGAAATAATTTTCTGGTATGTAAAGACAAAATATTCGAATATGATCTAAAATGACGTATTTACATGTTGCAGACACAAGGAACAGAACATCACGGCGATTGGGAACTGTACCCGGGAATACATTTTGATTGGTGGCGCGTGTCATAAGGGTATTCAGATTAATTACTTTTGTTACGAGCTATTTATAAAGAGGACAATTAATGTGATTATTTTTTTTTTTTTTTTTTTTTTTTTTTTTGTGCTCAGATATTGGCTCATTACACCTGTATCTAATCTCATTCATATAGTCTCGGGCGTATATAAAATAAGTATTATATTTTGCCGTTTTGACTCTTGGATTTTACACATTCATTTTCAATATAAGTCTTATACATACATCCCAGCAAGGCCTCTCTCGTCTCAGCCGCAATATAACTTCACCATCTCGTCTCAACCGCTATCTCACTTCTATCGCCATATCACTTCTACCACCATCTCTTCTCTACCGCTATCTCACTTCTACCGCCATCTTACTTCTACCACCACCTCATCTCAACAGCCACCTCACTTCTACCCTCATCTCGTCTCAACCGCTATCTTACTTTTACCACCATCTCGTCTCATCTACCGTTTCACCTCAACAACCTTCTCTCCGTTACAACTATCTCTTATCAACAACTACGATCTTACCTCGACCACCATCTTTTACATTTAAAATCTATACATTAAACTGTTATAACTACATTTTAAGCGCGAAGCGCTCAGAGCCCCGAGGTTTATCATCATTGCACAATATTTTTTATTCATTTATTCTTTTAATCATCTTTTTAATTATTTTGTTCTTCATTTAAGTACATTGACATATTCTTTGATAATTTCATATCTCTGTATCGTTGTAACAGTAAATTTCTATCGAGATATAGTTTGAATAGGGAAACAATAGAACAAATGTCAACCCTTCTGTTAGAAATATGATAATGTTTGTATATTGTATAGCCAATTGAGGACAAAAGAACGTTAAATTCGCTGTAATTCTGATCAGCAATCTTATAACCTATAACAATGAACATCATTTTCCTTAATTGTACATTGTAGTGATATTTTTTTCTAAAAATATATGGATTAAATTCCACAAAGATTCCACACATTGATATTCAATAAAATAGTGTTTATAATAATCCTTAATTTTACATATCAAGCATGTATCATCCTCAATAATATTCCACCTTTTAAGCAAAATTCCATTTGGAAGGATATGATGAAATATTTTCTATTTGTATTTTTTTTTTCATCATTCTCTATGATGTTATTATTGATAAATTCAAATAATCCATGATAAATCGAACCAGTATTTTCTAGTTGAAAAATACCTTCCCACATACCTCTACAGTACGAAAGAGATTTCTTTTTTCTAATAAAAGTAGAATAAAGAAATTTATTATTCACATTTTGCAATTTAACACCAACACCTTTATCAAACACCAGAAGATCAGAACATGTTTGCACAGTAGTACGTGCGTTATCTCCCTTCAGCTTGTCTTTCCTTTCTTTTGGAATAGCTCTCTTTACCTGAATTGCCTTACCTGATTATGTTGTTCTCTACTGATTATGTTGTTAAAATTGGCACTATTTATATCCATTTTGTTCTCTACTGAAAATTAGATATTCGGTAGCCTTGTTTATGAACACTTTTCATCGTTTCAACAATTATCATTATCCTTATTAATTTCTTTTTTTTTGTAAGATGTTAATGTAAAAAACACATCGAATATAAATACTAATTATGTCCTATATCACAAATAGAAAACATATATATACATATAACTAGTTACGAAATGCATTGAAACATATGATTTAAAGTGAACAGTCGGGCAAGGATAGCTAAAGTCGGTAAAAATGGTGTGAATGTATCCAGTATAATTTCTTATGTAATGGAAAAATAAAATCTCTCGTCAAAATCTGTCTGCGTACGAAGAAATTGGTTTAAAGTATGGACATTCTAAAACGTCCTCCCGGCTCACTATGTCCGTGGTTACATTTCCACGCAGCCTCGCTTTCAATGCTTTCAACTTTTCTTTACTTTAATGGTCAGAACTGGGAAACTAAGCAGAACTTGACCGTCGTATTAATATGTGAGAATTTTTGGAAGGCCAATGAACACATTTAGACTGGTTTTCTTTGCCCGACTATTCACTTTAAATGAGTTTGTTTTAATTTTTAATAGATATGATTGTTTTGTCAAGTTTTAAACTAAACATAAATTGCGATGACAAATGAGTATTTTTTTAGTTAATAAAACTAATCGCTTGCACCGGTTCATTTCAGCTGGTACAAACGTCTTCAATTACATATACAGCGGAATCTGTACAGTCTATAAAATCGTAGAGTCTAGAAAAGCAAACTTTTTTGCGATTAACTTTATTTTTTTCACTGATATGATATGCTTTTCCGTTCAGTTCCATGCATATTAGCCTAATGGTTTATCCTCTGTTCAGACTCTTTATTCAACGGACACACTTAAATCGGAGATACACTTTGTACATTTGCTGTTTTATCAGGCAACTTAAAAAAGAACATTATAAAGCAACGTCAATTCATTATTAGATTTGTAACATACATGCAAAAATAATGACTAAAATGATAAAGAAAACTATCAAAAGAAAATCAGGGAAATGAAACCGTACAAGTAATGTCAATCTTGACTCCCTGATTTTCAGGGATGAATCAATTACTTGGATCAAGGTTGGTTGATGTATTGACAGCTAAGATCAACTTCCCGTGTATGCAAAAATGTTACGTGTGTGAAATACGTGTCTACTTCGGGCTGCAGTATAGCCGTGTCATGTCCCTTTTTAATTGTTGGCCCTTTTATAGTGTTGTCTTATTGCATCGTGCCGTGAATGACAATGAACATCACATTACATTCGGTCACTTCATACTTGAAAACGAGTGAGATTTTGGAAGATAACTACATATAGATAAAAATGATATAAAATAATCATATTTTTGGTATCGAAATTAATTTTCAAATTCTTAAGTCATAATTAACAATGTATAAGGTACGTTATTTTCAGAGTGTTTTCTCGTAACCAAGAGAAACTCAAAACAGGGTGATAACAACGGGCTTACTACGGATCCATCTGATGAAAGTAGTACACATACATCCTTAACAGATGTCACAACATCCCAGGAAATCAGTACCGATGGAATGACCGACGTAGCTTCGACAACAAGAAGTAGTACTACTGTAACTGGAATCGAAAGAAATTACGGAAAGGAAAATAAAGGTAATATCATGAAAAAGTATCTTAATGAATCTGTCTTTCATCAAGGGCAATAAACAATCTTTTTTGTTTTTGAGATGTTATGTAAGGGTTTAATTGAAAGTGTAATGTAGCATCGGAGATCTGTGGAATACATAAGTCTCTCTAATATAGGTAAAATCTTCCTCAGGGCTCCTCCGAATAGTAAAGGACTACTACATTTCCGGAACAAAATTAAAAGTTTCTAAATGATAACATTAGAAATATATATGTCGATAATCTAAAATTACATTACCATATCAAGCAAATGCAAGATTTCCTGTATAATACCAAATGACCCAGTGATAGTCAACTAACGTAATTAAGCCGAAAATTGACATATGCTTTGTTTAAGACAAATCACCCCCAGACCAATTGTCTGAAAAAAAAGGAAAAAAACCCAAACCAATCGTGCTATTGTTAGTATCGTGAACATAAATACAAACTGTCATCTGATAGCTATCAAACCTATTGCAATGTCAAACTATACTTAAAATTGAAGGTGGTTGTTATGGAATTATAAACGAAAAATGAAATAAATATTTTACAGAAATGGGCATTCACGTTTTATCTACTTTTGATTATAATTTTTGCCGGCAAGGATGGAAAAGTGCTATGAGTCTTAATGACTGGACACCGGAGTATCCAGTGGAAAAAGTTGGTAATGTGGAAGTCAAAGTCATGGTAATTACAATATACTACAACTCGTAAATATACGTCTAACAAAAAATTCTTATTTTTTTTTTAGTTCTAGATTGCAATGCTGGCTGCTATGGGGATGCTTGTCAGTTGAACTGTTTGTGTGAAAATAACTCCACGTGTGACAAACAGTATGGAAACTGCACGTGTATGGACGGTTGGACAGTCACGTATTGTGAGAAGGGTATGTATAATATAAAAATAGGTCAATTTTAGACTTTAAAGGGTAGAGTATGTAAACATTTAATCATTGGTAAATCGCCCATAGAATATACGGTCCATGTAAGATTGGATTGCTTATATCGTTTGTTTTATTTGTTAGAATGTCCTAAAGGAACCTTCGGTGCAAACTGTAGTCAGACATGTTCCTGTGACGTCACTTCCTGTCATCCTGTCGACGGATGTATTTGCCGAACACAGAAACGACACTGCAATAGAGGTAACTTCAACGACCATTTCTTTGTATAACTGTGAACGTGAGCTATTTCTATTTGCTTATGACATCAATTTCATTAGAATTGGTCGAAATGAAGATGTTCGCAAAATGGTACATTGCGTATATGGAGTGCTTAACAAACTAAAATATATTTATTGTACAATGCCGTTCATTAAAGATGCTACACCGCTGACAAATAGTATTATTTCTCTTATTTAACAAAAACAGGAACAGGCGAATTAGTCTTTTTCTTCAATTACAAAAGTTATTTACTTTATATCATTGCTACCTACTTCAAGGTATACACATTAAAACAATTATTTGCACTCCGAAAAATATTCACGTCACCATGTCCTATATGGAATAAAATACTGATGAACCAAAAGCAAAATATCTTTTTACATGTTTTTTATATTTGCTATTGTTACGTCGCAATAATGTAACTCCATATTTAGTTCCTTCTGCAATATGTTAAGATGATCGATAATTACTTACATCGCTATAAATCGAAAAACTTCAGATGACTGCTGATTCCAACGCGCAATCAAATAAATTTACCTATGTAAGCTATAATTATCTACTTAATCAATAACTTCCGGATAAGTTAAAGTTGTCTCTGCCAGTCACTGGCAAATTAACCTCGGTCTTAATTATTAAATAGTCTATCCTCTCTGCACCGAATATATTACAAGACGAATTGTTGATTACGATTTAGAAACACTATTGGACGAAGTTGTAGATATATATCAGAACCTCAAAACGATCTAGCTTTATGAAAGGCTAAATTTATCTAATGTCTTATGGTCAACATTTTCTTGTGGTGATTATTTGCTTACGTCTGAAAAAGAACGTTACGTAGTTTATGTGCGAGGAAAAGACATTTAATTAAATATTGATCGGGAGGTCATAAGTCATAAGAATTAATTTGTGAACTGATATTCACAACACTAATGGTTTGCATTCAAATAACGATTTCTTATAAAATTGAATACATCCATTCTTTAACTTTTGACCTTTAAAATTACCATGAGACAAGAAAAAGATAATAATTTATTAATAGCACTGATGATACAATATGCAGCTGACCCGAAGGTATCTGTACTGCTTATTACTGAGTGGCCGTAAAAAAGCCCAAAGTTATACTTCTTCCCTTTTCAAATCATACATATTTATCGATTTCAACTGTAAGTGAATAATGTAAATCCTTTAACTGGCCACCCACCTATAAATGATGTAGTTTAGCTTCTATCACTACTAATCAAGGTTAATGATAGCAATGCGCTTTAATGGTTTTTCACGCCGCCGTAAATGATAATAATGACTTAATTACGGCAGCGTTCAACGTCATGAAATCTTAAATCAAGGAGACATTAACATGGTTACTTTTAGGTGAAGTAATCACTGTATTCGTCGATTTATATTAATCGAGAAATATTTCTATAAATTTTACATAGTTTGTGAACTCCCGAATGTATCATCATGATGGCAGATTTGGATTGTTAAGTGTGTGATTTATCTGTGAGTTCAGTTCATTAATCAGAAAACTAACATATTTCTAGATCAATTAATCCTATTCACTAATTCTCTAACGGCAACATCCTCTGCGAGAAGAAAATAAATAGTTGTTTGTAAAGATTATTGAATGTTTTTGTTTCGAGCTTATGAAAGCTATCCAACGTGAAAATTGGGAATGATATTATGCTATAAAGTTATCATAATAATATAATCATTTTATTCGCCATCAGGTAAATAACTTCTAGTGCAAAATAGGGAATGTTTCAGATTTCGGGTAGACCGATGCAGATTTTATGTCACTTTTTAAAAAAACCATAATATGATAAAGCAAAAATTTTGACACGCTTAAATAATCGCCTATACGATACCTTTGTAGATTTTATATTTATCAATGTAAGTTAACAAATAATTAGTAATTGCCTATGTATTTCTCTATGTCGGGGATTTTGGCGGTTTATGGCCAACGCCTACTTTTTATCCATTTGGACTTATAAATCACGACCTGGAGGATGTGAGCCGGTGGTGGAATGTTCGCCAACTAAACCAATTACGTAATGTGTCCTTTAAGGATTGAGGGCCAGTCGTTTGATGTCAAACACTTTAACAGCATGGTCATTGCTCAGTTGAATCATATAACCTAATTTAGTTTTCTAAAAGCGTATTACTACATAAGAGTTGAATGGTCGATAAACTGACTGATTGATTTCCTCATTTTTTTCAATAATTAATTCATTCATTTAATAATTGCTCATTCATTTACTCATTTATTATCTCGTCTATTCTTCCTCTAGTTGTCATTTCACCACCAATTGTTTTTTTTCATTCAACCTTCGGTTTCATTACATATTCGTTTTGTAGAGCAATTATGCATTACACTTAATTATTTCAAAACATTTCTCTTTCATGCCAGTCGGTTAGTACTTCAAATCAAACAGTTGGGTAAATTGGGTGTGCTTCAGACGATTTTTGTCCTATAATTTAAAGTCCACGTTATAGAAGTTTCCAAATTTGCATTTATCATTAATCATAAAGAGATCTGCTCTAATATCCTGATATAATGTAATTGATAGGCGAGGGATTATTATACACTATCGTTTCGAGATGTATGAAGACGTACTATTGAATGTAATAAAGATAAATGATAATCCATTTCTGCTCGAATAGTTGAAATGCATCATTTAATCATAAGTTAAGGCTAGGTACTTCTATTGAGCAAATATAAAAGTACATCGGCGTTTAATACCTTTTTTTCATATGTATCCATTATCTTGCATGACCGAAGACTTGGGAAGGGCATAATTGATTATGAAAGTGTTTTTTGCGGTATTTTCTATTACATAAATAAACTATTACATGAGACATACATCTTACAAATTTCTTAAAAAAGGTTAACATACAATCTGAATGTGTGCAAAGCCAAAAACAGATTTATAAATTTTTCGATAAAGGAACACTTCATTAGTAGTATTTGCTGATTCCATTCCTTTCGAAATCTGAAGTTAAACCGAAACGTCTCCTATCTTGATATACAATATGCGTGGCATTATTCTTACACATATTGAGCATTATCGAACTAGCACACGTCTCACGCAGGTCATGTGCTGGAACGCCGTTCGTCGCGAAGTTAATTTTGGTGTACTGACACCCTATATTTCAAGCACCCGAGTGACTAAGAGTATTCTCCCCTGACATGGTGAACAGCATGGGCGATGCATTGAAAAGCAACAACAGAAACGTGAGCGCATTGACGCACAGTGTAAGTTTTGTGATACAAACTACAAACAATACAAAGGCAAAAATACTCAAGCGCCCGCTGCATGAACCAGAAACCCTTGTCAATACCATACTCTGCTTATTTCGGTGTTAAACATGTAGCGAATTTGTATAAGACATTTCGTCCCCTATGTTTTCATTTACGGAAAACCTATTATTATTTGTTTGTATTCAATGACACTTAAAGTTACTTATTTCATGTACCAATTTGAAGTGTTCACTCTAATTCTAGTCACCTAGTTACATAAAATGCGGTTATATGAGCATTACAGATTGTATGTGTTGTACCGTATTTGTTCAGTTGGTGGCCCTAGTCTCCGTTACAGTATACACAATAAGTTTGGATATTTTGTATTGTGTATCTATTCCAAGCTAGTTTCGCTAAGTCTGTGTACATTGGCACTTCAGATATAAGGTGGTAAAACTTATATAATTCGAGTATTGATCATATCATTTTGATATGCACGGAGGGTTCACTGCTGAACAGATACGGTAATGATTTGTAAACATTTCCTTAGATGTCTCGTTTGTATTGATTATAGTCAATCTACGTACAAATGTATACCTGGTAACGGAGAAGCAGTTCCGTACTAAAGGCCTAACCAGTGTAAGTTGTATTGAACAGTGTTTATTTTCTTTTTTATTGTAAAGAAGAAACTCGTGTATTTGCTATACATGTACTCATAAAGTAGAAACCTGTAATTCATGTTATATTCATAATAATGAGTTAGTGAGATGGTAAACAGTCATATATAAGAAGTTCACCAATTGTCGTAAATCAGTTATACGTGTAACTTGAATGAAAAATAATTATCTGTACGCAAACAAGGAAACTTTGTATAACTTCCATAGCCTTTTATTCAGACATTTTAGAGTATAGACAAACTTTGAATGTAGTCACATTGTAACATTGTCTTGTATTTGTGTAATTGTAGTTTTACGGGATCCAATAAAAGATTGATGCAGTTATCTTGAGGAACTCTGTTATCTGTCTGTCTCAAACTTCACGGGGGCAGAACAGTAAAAACTGGGTTGACGAGCCAGGTATAGCAGATAGACACAACGGTCAGGATGTCTGAACAAGAGGTAGGTGATAATGTTAAACCTAAAACACAGGAACAACCACCACAGACAAGGGAGAGAGATACAGGCTCTGAGATACCTACGCCTGAACGCCAACCGAGAGTAAGGACACTGACAGAAAAGGCATTTGAATTATACCAGAAAACAGTCCAAAATCATCAAGCTTTACTTAGAGACAGTTGGCAAGAGGTGTGTGAGGTAATCAATGAGGTAACAATTGTGAAGGATAATCGCAAGGATATCGGCGATGCCAAGACGAAACTCTGTCTAGTATATAGTCGATACAGGCTGAGGGCTAGGGATTATGTCGACTACATGCATGCAAACTACACAGAGGATAGTATTAGATATCTGGACTCATTTACTCGAGAGGATGCCCAGTCAGATGATATGGTTAAAAGCGTGTTACACCAACTGGACGAGAAGGGAGATTCACTCTGTGACAGATCATCAAGACATTCAAGCTCAAGCCGTCGATCAGACGCCAGTTCAGAGGCAAGGAGGAAGAAGGCCCTTGCATCAAAGGCCAAAGCATCCAAGGAGTTCTTACAGAAGCAGGCCCAGATCCGTAGGAAGCAAGCGGAGTTAGAGGAGCAGGAGGCCATGACCCAAGCTAGAACTCAACGGCTTAAACAAGAGCTTAACGTGGACCTAGATCTAGTAAAGAATGAACAACTGTGTGCTGAGGCAGAAGCTGAAGCAGAGGCGTATGAAGAAATGGCTTTGGAGGAAAATGGTCAAATATTGCCGGATGAGGTGGAAAGTTCATATGAAAGAACCAAAGTGTTTGTTAACGACCATTCAGGCATTCCACAGGAGGATGTAGCTCTACGGCCCACAGCCAGAGCATTCATACCTCAAACACAGAGTGCTGCCAACACAAGACCATCAGATGAAAGTCCTCCACTCCGTGATCATAAGGATGAGGTGATGCCAACGATAGTGAATTTCCTTATGAGAAAGGAATTAGCCTCCTCTCGACTTTTCGTTTTCAATGATAAGCCTAATAATTATATCTCGTGGAGAACGACCTTTAAGGCAGTAGTTCAAGAGGCTTCTCTCGGTGCAGCAGAGGAGTTAGACCTCTTGGTGAAGTGGCTGGGTCCTACATCCTCAACATATGCATTAAGTATTAGAAGCAGTAACGGAAGTAATCCTGAACTTGGCAAAAGGCTGCTTTGGGAGAGATTGGATGAACGCTTTGGCAGTCCGGAAGCTGTTGAAGCTTGTCTCAGATCCAAGCTTGACAATTTTCCAAAGACCATCGACAATGTGAGGATGTATGAGTTAGCCGATGTTTTAACAGAAATATTAGTATTAAAGGAAGATCCAAGATACCAACAGATTTTGGCGCATTACGACTCGCCATTGGGAATTAGGCAAGTTTTGAACAAATTACCAACTCGTCTCCAGTTTAAGTGGAATGATAGAGCCTTTTCATACAAGAACACTAGAAATGTATCGTTTCCCCCCTTTTCATACTTCGTGACCTTTATTAAGGACATGGCTCGACTACTAAATGACCCAAGTTTCTCTATAGAAGGACAAAAGTCGACAAGTGGGGAAGTTAGAAACCCTAAAAAGACGGACAACAGATCAATCACAGTAAAGAAAACAGAAGTCACTTCAAAGGAGAAGGAACTCGATACCAAGATGTGTCCCCTTCACAACTCGCGGACGCATTTCCTAAACGAATGCAGAGATTTCGGGAGAAGGCCCATCGAGGAAAGGAAAAATCTGCTGAAAGAACACAAGATATGTTTCAAGTGCTGTACAACAGACAAACATATCGCTAAGGACTGTAAGGTACAGCTGAGCTGTTCTGTTTGTGGTAGAAAAAGGCATCTAACAGTACTTCATGAGCGGAGGGACAGCGATCATACACGGAACAAAGAAAATTTGACTAATCCGAGAAATCAGGTTGAGAAGCACAATCAGGTGGAAACACACCAAAGCAGTGAGAATCAGAAAGTCAACACACACTGCACACTAGTTTGTGGGGATGGATTCCACGGCAGGTCCTGCTCTAACATAGTCTTGGTAGAGGTATTTTCAGAGGACGAACCCAGTAAACGAGTTTCAACTTACGCTTTGCTAGACGACCAAAGTAATCGATCTCTAGCTTCTACTGAACTTTTGGATTCTCTTGGAATGGCGGGGAGGGAAATAGAATATACTCTTACCTCCTGTTCTGGAAGATCTAAATTGACTGGTCGGAAGGCCATTGGCCTTGTTATTCGGTCAAGTGAAGGATCCACGATGTATTCCCTTCCTCCATTGATTGAATGCAATAATATACCTACTGATGAATCCGAAATACCAACGCCTGAAGTCGTTCGGCACTTTAGCCATCTAAAGCAGCTTGGCTCAAGGATTCCGGAATACAAACCTGATTGCTCTGTCGGTTTGCTGGTAGGCAGAGATCTACCAGAGGCACATCACATAAACCAACAAATTACCGGACCACGAGGCTCACCCTTTGCGCAACGCACTGGCTTAGGCTGGGTGATCGTTGGTGAGGTCTGCTTGAACAAAGCCCACCCTCCAGATAGAGATATCCGTGTCAGTACGTTCAAGACCAACATTGTAAACGGACATGCTTCCATATTAGCTCCCTGTAAAAACTACCTTTGGGTAAAGGAGGAGATACGTTATGACCCATTATTTGAGAGAGGAAAGGATGACGAGAAGCCAGCTTGGTCTGTAGAGGACAGGGAGTTCATGGAAATTATGAGTAACCAGTGTGTGCAAGATGAAGACGGATTTTGGGTTGCACCCTTGCCATTCCGAACCGGAAGAACGAAATTGCCAAACAACAAGTCGGTGGCCATAAAAAGGGCAATGATTCTGGACAGAAGTTTGAAGACCGATAAAGACAAAAGAGACCACTTCGTTGCCTTCATGAAAAAGGTTCTGGATTCTGGGGCGGCTGAGGTAGCACCTCCACCCCAAGGCGAGGTGTGGTACCTTCCATTTTTCGGGGTTTACAACTCAAAGAAACCAGGGAGGATAAGAGGAGTTTTTGACTCATCCGCTGAGTTTAAAGGAACGTCACTAAACCAGAATCTGCTATCGGGTCCCAACCTGACAAACAGCTTACTATCCATACTTTTGCGCTTCCGCAAGGACAAATATGCAGTGTCCGCTGATATAGAGCAAATGTTTTATCGGTTTTTGGTTAAGGAGGAACATCGGAACTTCCTTCGTTTTTTCTGGTACAGAAACAACGATCCAAATCTCGACTTAATAGAGTACCGGATGCTAGCCCATGTTTTTGGCAACAGCCCATCGCCAGCAGTTGCGACCTTTGCTCTTCATAAAGCCGTGGAGAAGGCAGACGGTGACATACGAAACTTCGTCATGAATGACTTTTATGTCGACGATGCACTAACATCCGGCCCTGATGCTAGCAGGGTAACTGCTCTTTTGAAGAGGACACAGTCGGTTTTGCAAAATAATGGTAACATTCGTCTTCACAAAGTCGTATCCAACAGCATGGAGATAGTTAAGGCATTCCCACAGGAGGATTTGAGTGAAGGACTCGCATCCATAGACATTAAGGCAGATAAGATGCCAACTCAAAGCAGCCTTGGCGTATCATGGAACTTAGACTCTGACACCTTCCATTTCGACGTACAGCTTCCTGTGCAATCAGAAACGCGTCGAGAAATGCTATCAACATTGAACAGCATTTTTGATCCCATGGGAATTCTGTCACCGTTCTCCATTCAGGGACGCATATTGTTAAGGGAGTTAACTACGGGAGTCAGTTGGGACACACCTCTACCTATCAGTTATCAAAATAAGTGGAATGCATGGAAAGCATCCTTGACAAGTCTAAAGGACATACAGATTCCGCGGATGTTCACACCGATTTCGACAAGCATAGCAGACGATGTCCAGCTGCATGTGTATTGTGATGCCTCGGAGCTCGCCACTATCCCTAGATTAGAGCTGTGTGCAGCCGTCTTAGCCGTTGAAGTTGGCGAAGTCGCATGTGAAACTTTAGGAGTTGAGAACGTTCGGTATCACAGTGATAGTAGAGTGGTTCTTGGATACATTAACAACAGAACTAGGAGGTTTTACACCTATGTAGCTAATCGCGTGGAGAGGATACTCCGGAGTTCAAGGCCCTCACAGTGGATTTACGTTTCTACTTGTGATAATCCAGCTGATCAAGCAACACGTTCGTCAGCAACGCTTAAGGGTTTCGAGAAGAGTTTGTGGTTACAGGGTCCTAAACAACTTCCGAAGAACCATGATTCGACGTATGACCTTGTCGAGCCGGATAATGATAAAGAACTCAGACCCACGGTTACAAGTCTTAAAACAGTGTGTCAGAAAACTCCGTGTACAAGGTTTGAACACTTTTCCAGTTGGAGACGTCTTGCGAATGCTGTACTCTTGATCAAACGTGCAGTTCAACGTTTCAGGAATCGATGGAGAGGTAATACAGAAGATGATCAACCTTTCCTGCCCAACAGGGGCGATGCAGAAGTTGCGGCGATCAGATTAGTTCAGCAGTCTACCTTCAGCGAAGAAATTGGATGTCTAGAAAAGGACAAGCCTGTCCCAGAGCGCAGTCCTATTAAAACACTTGACCCCTACCTGGATAATAAAGGCATATTACGTGTCGGAGGACGCCTCAGAAATAGCTGTCTTCCTTTCGAAGAGACAAATCCAATAATCCTACCTAAGAAACACCATGTGTCAAAACTCATTGTGCGATTCTACCATGAGTTCGTACATCACCAAGGACGGCTTATAACAGAAGGCTCACTCAGGAATAACGGATATTGGATAATCGGAGCCAAGCGGTTAATTTCCAGTATCATAAGAGATTGTGTCACGTGTAGGAAGCTCAGAGGGAAACTCGAACATCAGAAAATGGCAGCTCTTCCTGCCGATCGTCTTGTACCAGGACCGCCTTTTACGTCGGTCGGTGTTGATGTCTTTGGTCCCTGGTCGATTGTTACAAGGAAAACACGAGGTGGATCAGCCAATTCCAAACGTTGGGCCGTATTATTTACATGTCTGACAACTCGCGCCATACACATCGAGGTAGTAGAGGAAATGACAAGCTCGTCCTTCATAAATGCACTACGCTGTTTTGTAGCATTTCGTGGCAACGTGAAGGAATTCAGATCAGATTGTGGAACAAACTTCATCGGTGCTGTGAATGAACTTGGAATAACAGGAATTCATGTTGGAGATGCACCTGTTGCCAAATATCTGAGCGATTCTGATATTGTGTGGAAATTCAACGCGCCCCACTCCTCCCATATGGGAGGAGTCTGGGAACGAATGATTGGCCTTGTGCGGAGAATTCTAGAAGGCATGATGCTTGATGGTTCTCTGAAAAGGCTCACCCATGAAGTTCTGACCACGTTTATGGCAGAAGTATGTGCTATAGTCAATTCACGTCCTATTGCTTCCATCTCAACTGATCCAAAGTGCCCTGAGATTCTGAGCCCAGCTACCTTACTCAACCAAAAGATCGGGTACGCCGATCATGTATCAACATTGACCTTCTCTGAGAAAGACATGTATAAATCTCACTGGAGACAAGTCCAAGCACTTTCAGACATTTTCTGGAGGAAATGGCGAGAAGGTTATATACAAAATCTCCAATCACGCAAAAAATGGAAGAGTGATCGGCCAGAGGTGAAAGAAGGTGATATCATTCTCCTACGCGAGAAAACGGTTCCTCGGTCCGACTGGAGGATGGGTATTGTGACCAGGGCATTCCGAAGTGATTTGGACAACAAGGTACGAAAGGCCGAAGTGAGGATTGGGAAGGATGGTAGTACGACTCTTCTAACTCGACCAATTAACGAATTGGTCCTTCTTCTGGAAAATTAAAATAGGCTAGAAAGCTAAGGAGAATGTTGATTGTTTAATTGTATGACATAAAATGGTGATATCTTCAATATCAGGACGGGGAGTGTGCTGGAACGCCGTTCGTCGCGAAGTTAATTTTGGTGTACTGACACCCTATATTTCAAGCACCCGAGTGACTAAGAGTATTCTCCCCTGACATGGTGAACAGCATGGGCGATGCATTGAAAAGCAACAACAGAAACGTGAGCGCATTGACGCACAGTGTAAGTTTTGTGATACAAACTACAAACAATACAAAGGCAAAAATACTCAAGCGCCCGCTGCATGAACCAGAAACCCTTGTCAATACCATACTCTGCTTATTTCGGTGTTAAACATGTAGCGAATTTGTATAAGACATTTCGTCCCCTATGTTTTCATTTACGGAAAACCTATTATTATTTGTTTGTATTCAATGACACTTAAAGTTACTTATTTCATGTACCAATTTGAAGTGTTCACTCTAATTCTAGTCACCTAGTTACATAAAATGCGGTTATATGAGCATTACAGATTGTATGTGTTGTACCGTATTTGTTCAGTTGGTGGCCCTAGTCTCCGTTACAGTATACACAATAAGTTTGGATATTTGGTATTGTGTATCTATTCCAAGCTAGTTTCGCTAAGTCTGTGTACATTGGCACTTCAGATATAAGGTGGTAAAACTTATATAATTCGAGTATTGATCATATCGTTTTGATATGCACGGAGGGTTCACTGCTGAACAGATACGGTAATGATTTGTAAACATTTCCTTAGATGTCTCGTTTGTATTGATTATAGTCAATCTACGTACAAATGTATACCTGGTAACGGAGAAGCAGTTCCGTACTAAAGGCCTAACCAGTGTAAGTTGTATTGAACAGTGTTTATTTTCTTTTTTATTGTAAAGAAGAAACTCGTGTATTTGCTATACATGTACTCATAAAGTAGAAACCTGTAATTCATGTTATATTCATAATAATGAGTTAGTGAGATGGTAAACAGTCATATATAAGAAGTTCACCAATTGTCGTAAATCAGTTATACGTGTAACTTGAATGAAAAATAATTATCTGTACGCAAACAAGGAAACTTTGTATAACTTCCATAGCCTTTTATTCAGACATTTTAGAGTATAGACAAACTTTGAATGTAGTCACATTGTAACATTGTCTTGTATTTGTGTAATTGTAGTTTTACGGGATCCAATAAAAGATTGATGCAGTTATCTTGAGGAACTCTGTTATCTGTCTGTCTCAAACTTCACGGGGCAGAACAGGTCATGATAGCATATTAAAATGCAACTATTAAGCGAATTTGTTCAAGGAACGGAAAAGGGGACCATAATGACCAACTTGATTTTTAACTGCAAATCATATGTATAGAGAATGTCCAAGATACAACATTAAACTTGAAATAATAATTTGCCGGATTCAGAAAATACCTTTAAAGTGTTCAAAAAAGAATTTTAAAAAAAAGCAAAAAAAAAACATAGTGAATTGTTAAGTCGAATCCGGTCAAACCAGCGCTCCTAGTACATTTATTAATTTATTTCCAATTCAATAGACCAGAAGGTCCACTTACAGAGTGGATCAAAAATTAATACATTCAACATAAATATAGAATATCACAGTTAAGTACAAGGTATAAGAGAAACAGAAGCAAACATTCTGTTACAAACTAATGTAAAATTGTCTTTAAACGGGGTTTAAATGGTGCAATGGATAAACAAAACTACTACATAGGCAATAAAACTGGTACGACTTGAACGTCCTATTTTCCAAGCTAAAAAAATAAAATGTTTACAAATGTCAGTATAAGACAAAGCGTTGCAATCAAAGTGAACCTAAAAACATAAAAACTTCACAAAAAATCGTTTGACATCTTCTTAAGCATTGGTTGTCATATTTTTGACATGCATTGATGTGTAGCATACATTGGGTGTTTTAGCATATCCAGTGGTGCGCGTTAGCGCACCATGATAAATATGCTTATATTTACATTTAAAGTAATCATTATCATTTTAAAAAGAAAATAGGTAAAAAACAAAGCAGGAAAATAAAAACGTATACGTCTTATAGAGAAAAATATCGGTCAATGAAACAGATTTGGCCGGAAATACTGGGTGGTACTGGCTTCCGGTCTGTTGTCCTGAACAACCGGCTAAACAATAACAGTAGATGAAATAGTCCTAAAAATATACAAAGATGAATATAACACTTCAATCTATTTCAAATATTATAATTAGAATATATTTGCATATTGATCAATTTTAAGAATATTTTAGCATTATTTTCAGTGAATTTTCACTCTGACCAAAACCCCGTGTTTTCATGACTTCTTGAACTCTGATTGTGGTATAAGTACGCCAGAGCCTTACTGCCAATGTTAATATTCGAAAATAACATACATTGGAGTTAGTAGCAACATAGAGGTACTGTGCAGTGGCAATGAAAATATAACACCATGAATTAAATATGTTTGGTAAGGGGACCCAACAGTATTCTAACCTATTCCTTTCAAGACTAATATACAGAAACCTTAATACTGAAAATTGAGTAGAACTTTTACAGTACGTTTTATAAAACGAAGCATACGAAAAGCTATAGAAACGGTACGACTGATATGGGCACTAACACTCAACGAAGCCGTCAGCCATACACGCATCCTTGATATTCCAGGAGTACCGATCACTTACGATCACTTCACCCCTGGACTATCTCATAGTAAATTTGGAGGCAGCTCAGCGGAAAACATTGGACCAATCACAGGCCAGCAAATATTTCCTTTGAAGACTACAGAGAGAGCGACGCATCACATCAAAACAACACAGTAAATCATAATGTACCGTTATACGGCTCTTTTGATGTACATCAAAGGACTGAATTACCTGTACTGTTGCCTCCAGTTTTACTATGAAATAGTCTAGGGGTGTAGATATTGTAAGTGATCGGAACCCCTGGAGTATCGAGGATGCCATACACCCAAGTCTTTCACATTCATAAGATCCACACCATTCATTCACTAGTTAAAATCGACACGCTTTTTCTTATTAGTCAAAATGACCTGGCAAAACTTTTTCAAGTTCACTCTCGTTTTCCACTCCGAACACCACTTATAAATATCGCCTTATTAAACTGAAATGAACAATTGTTTTTCATATTTTCCCAAACTTTATAAACAACACAACAATCTTCGAACTAACAGTAATACCTACACATGCTATATTTCTTCCCGTGAATTTCGTGTTTAAGGTTATGTCTCATGCGTAGCTGATGCAATTTAGTTATGGTGAAATACGGTTAACATATGATATATAGTAAAAAAAAAATCTTAAAGTAGTTTAAACAGTGCCTAAAACCTTAACTGATCCTTGGTGTTAAAAGGACATTTCAAAATAAGCATAGTCCCACGAATGTTATTATTTTATTTCCTAATTTCAGTTTGTCCTCGAATGACGTTCGGCGCTGGTTGTACCGGGCAGTGTCTATGTCTAGAGATCGGGACTAGGGAATGCGGGGTTTTGGACGGTTCATGCAGCTGTAAACCGGGATGGACAGGCAAATTTTGCCAACAATGTGAGTACACATGCACGCACTCCGAAAATCTGCATGTCATGTCATATAAGATCTTTACTTTGATATGTTTTATTTGTTTTAAAATTAAAATGTTAGTTTGTCATTATTTCTTAAATAATTACTATAATTATGAAGATATAAAAATGGTTAATCATGTCTTATTAGAATCGCTTAGTTTAAGTATGGATCATAAAATCATGAAAGATAAGACATATAAATACCAGCTTTGGGAATAACAGTGTAATGGCACAGGGTAATAAAAACTTATGTCATCTTAGTAAGGCTTATGTAGCAGATATTAATTGTACATAGTGATACTGTCGCTTTCTTGCTTCGAGCTAGGGGGAATTTCCCTTTAGCTCAGTCGGTAGAGCGATGGACCAGTAAGTCCTTGGTCGTGGGTTCGAAGCCCACTGGCGGTACAATACTCTCGTCCCGTTACACTTACAACGTAAGTACAATGTACTTAGGTCGCTTACCACAGACTGGCTTCAGTTTGACATAAGATGCGATAAGCTTGCAACACGTTACGGCTTTAATTGATCAGTTCTGAAAGTTTCCATTCACTCAAGTCTTTTATGTTTTGTTTTCAAAGTGTGTCCTAAAGGCACGTTCGGTGATGGCTGTCATCAAACATGTGAATGTAACCAAAATGAGTTTTGCATTCCAATCAACGGTGCTTGCCTGTGTTGGGATTACACAACCGGATTGAACTGTACAACAGGTAATTCAAGTCACTCTGTCGCAGCAGTGAACATTATATTAAATCATAGATTCTTCGTTATAAGCAGAATTTCACATGGCAAGGGTTGTTTGCATAAATATAACAGCAATACCACCGTTTCTGAAGAAAAAACAATCATTTATAATTTAACATGTAATTTGATTTTCAAACTGAAATTCAAATATTGTTATTCCAATAATTGTTTTTATAGATATCGTAACTATTCCCCTAAAGTTTATTTAATATTTAGATCTGTTATTTTTTTCTATTTTATCTGGATTATTTTGAGCTAAATATTGAACTTCTACTGTTCGTGCCTTCATTAATATCTTAGGTATGATAATGATTTATTTATCTATATAATATACTTTTCCAATGCTACTGAACAAAGAAGTTATGTTCCCATAAACAAATCATATTATACAGTATTTGTCATTATTTCCATTTTGTAGTCGCTATTTATTTGACCCCCTCCCCCGTTTCTATACGAAATTACTAAGGTAAAAAAAATAAAAAAACAGAATATACTTAATGTTCCGACCATATGGTATCATTAATTATTCGGTATTGCAGGGAAAAAAGTTTCCGTCGTCCTTTAGTCTTTTCTAATAACACACCGGTAATATCTCAATTTTCCATTGATTTAAAAATATGTTATCATCCCTTAAGGTTTACAAAGACATCGCCGTTTATAACGTCGTATTTGATTGGTTGATACGGAAACGTACTCATTTCTATGAGAAAATAGTCCACCAATAAAAATGGAATTACAAATAAATAATACATATGCCTTTCAGATACAAATTCGGATACTACTGCATCCCCCAATGAAGGTGAACACGATTCATTTCTTCAGATGACCACACTTCACATTGCGATTTTGGTAGGAAGTGGACTTCTCATCGTAATGGCGTTGATTTGTACTTGTGTGGCCTGGAGACGGAGTAGATCCGAGTACGAGTAAGGCCATTTAATACTTTTAATCATATACTTGGTGCATGTATCCCGTCTATTACGACGTTGTATTAAAAGTTGAAACTTCTCTGTGCTGATTTAAAACCAGAGCAAAAAGATATAATATAATATACACGGGCTAATTTCTTATACTAGTACTGTAAGTATCTTGGACGATATTTACTTTTACCACACTTTGTAAATGATGGTTTGAACTAAGATATAAATAAGTTCCATCGTCTAAACTAGCGCTTACTTAAATAACCATGTATGCATCCTTGTCAATAAACATTGGTAAAATTAATATTGTTTTGTTTCCAGGCTCAGTCAGTATAGATTTAACAGTAAAGATTCAACACTAAAGATTGGTAAGTGGATAATGACTCTTTTGCCATTGTTTTGCGAATACAAATTTGGATTTGTAATAATAATAATTCAAAATTGAATCACATTACAATTCACATTTTGCTGGCATATATTTCAAAACAAATTATTTTTAAGATAACAGAAACACTATTTTTGAAAATAAGTAAAACAACCAACTATATCGCTTTTGGCCTTAAAAATGCCTTAAAAATCAACGAATATGATAAAATGTTTGGTACCAGTATTACAAAATCTTTAGAAGTTATATCCTTTCAAATTGCGTAGTTCTCAACTGAAAGTATAGACTTTATATAACACATACATGCATATCAAAATGAAGATCACAACAAAAACACAAAGCACATCATAAGTCAATAGTACGAGTACATGTTGAAACCTTTCACTAGATCTAATATAATATGCATTTTGTTCCAACCATCATAATTCGATTCCAAAGACATATCCAAACAATAGCAATTGAAGAAATTCACATATTAATGTAGTAACATGGGCCTTTACAAGCTGTTGAATGTGTTTGACAGACTATAACGAAGTCGTGTAATGAAAACACACCAAGATTGAAGTAGATTCTTTACTTTTCTGGTTTGTTTTTACACTTCACAAGCAATTAATTGTTTTAAAGATGACATGCACCAAATTTATATACGCTGATGAGAAGCAGATATTTGTGTATATATTTTCCCAGTTATCTCCCTTTTCCCTTCTAACGCAAAAACAAACTTTGAATTTCAAAATTGATTGCCCGGAAAGCGACAAATATTAATATAACTTAATTTAACCAGAGTCATTCTTGTCAGCCCAAGTTTTTACCTCAGGCACTAAAACTACAAGGCCAACTTTGACTTGTAAAAGACAATTGTTTTGTGAGAAAATCAATATTGGGATTACCTGACGAATCGTTCTTATGATGATGTAAGCAAATAGTCATCTTTCTTTTTAAGTAAAAGGCAATGCTAATTTCATTTCAATATCAATCGTTGTATATTGTTCGAGAGAGCATAGTCCTCTTACGGCTAACTAACTGATTTTCGTGATGAATTGATTCTGCGTTCCCATGCCGGACGTCTCTTACGGAGATTTCATTTCGCAATCCAAACATTTACATGTATTTGAGACGTCTTTGCGACTACTTTTTTCGTTATTTCTAATGCTTGCCTACAGTATAGGGTCTACGCACTCACATTTCTCACATTAAATTAATTATTGTTTTCTTATCTTATAGTTTACTCTTTAAAGGTAGGTGCAATTCAGGATGTCGTTTTATCCTTGCGTTAACCACTGTTTTAAATATTTCAGTGCACCAGGACCTACCTCCGAGAGAAGACCTATCGAGATATCGAGAAGAGATGGATTCAAACAGGAGAACATTTTCCTCCAAAAACAAGAGAAAATCACATCAAGATGGTGCCAGTAGGCAGCTAGAAGTCTTGAATCTACCAACAAGAATAAAATCGAAACCCCCTACTACCGTTCTTGGTTTCCAAGATTATAGGCCGACGGACGAAGGGGATCTCGACTTTGATGAGTTAACTCGACACTCCTATGTCAACTTGAATGATGAAGACATCTCCAAACATGTAGAGGATGATAGGCGGGACTATGAACGTCTTAATAAAGACGAAATCAAGCCGCCGTATCAAGACT
This sequence comes from Argopecten irradians, assembly GCF_041381155.1. Taxonomy (NCBI): domain Eukaryota; kingdom Metazoa; phylum Mollusca; class Bivalvia; order Pectinida; family Pectinidae; genus Argopecten; species Argopecten irradians. Next base: position 28,247,176 of record NC_091141.1, read on the forward strand.
ACGAGGTTTGTGTCCAGACCGATCGATCATATGAAAATGTCCCGGCGAAGAAAAGGAGTCTATTAGGATCAATTAGGAAGCTTGTCAGAAAGGAAAGTCGACCAGATAGCGACAAAGCCCATCTCGCAGCAAATGATATGGGGGCGGGGATAAACAGATCAAGTTTTATAACATTTAATAAGAAATACTAAGGATATACAATTTTCCTCTAGTGGATAATGGGTTTAATATTCACAATTATTTGCTTCCTGGTAGTATCATTTTAATATTTTTTTCTACATTTTTATACAGACTATTACATAAAATTTGATGTATTTATGACAAAATAATATGCAATGTTGGTTAAATGCTGAATAGTCATATCAAATGAATACGGTTAATGCAACATATTGGTGTTTAAACTTAAGTCGCTAAGTCGAACAGCTGGGATACGTGTCAGTAATTCGAGTAATACATAGTATGTCGACTCATAAAGTGTTTATTATCGACAGTCAATAATATATACCAGTCAAAATACTATTATTGTATTTTATTCAAGTAGATTTCGTTTTACAGTTTTACTATCAATAGGCACATGTATTTAGATATTTGCAGCGAGTGTTGTTTGCTTTATCCTGAATAATTCATGTTTGCCCGCCTTTTTATCGGTAAGTTTCCAGTACCGTGTCTGTTATGGACCAAACCTGTTCGACAGGTAGACATATACCCTATAAGTCAGACTGGACAGATATACACTGTGTATGTATGTAATACCTACTAATGTACGCCTTTGTATATATAAATTGTAAATTATTATTTATAAGGGCATGTTGTCTATTTCTAAACAAACAACATCCTAACTATTAAAAATGTAATACGATATCTCATCATGCTGTCTAAATTATCATCTTTACGGGTATAGCGGTGGTTTTCAAACAAGTGTATGTTTTGCTCAAAATAGAACGTTGGAAAATAAAGGTTTACATTTCGTTAGATATATGAACATATCGAAATTATCAGTATCTTTCCCTACCGTAGTGGAACTTTTCTCTACATACAGAGACAGAATGACCTATTATCAGTTTCAGAAGAAGCATTTTAATTACGACATGCTCATTTGTCAATCGACCGTAGGTCAAAATTGATGACGCTATCGACAATGGTCGTCATGGTTACGCCGCATGAATTGAGGACGTCACATAATTGCTTTGCAAGTACATTTGTTTTAAAAGATTTAGCATGTGCGATCTGTCATATTCTAGGGGAAGGCAATTCTGCATATCTAATCGGTAACATATCAGTGATTGGTGGAATAAGTTATTTACACTCATAATTAATACTTTTTATCATGGAACATTAATGGAGAAGAAGTCATTGTTTACGAATAACTTATTGTAGTAATAGTCATTCCCAAAAATCATCATTAAGGTTTGAAAAATTACCCCAAGGAAGAAGCAGCTTCTTGTAAAGGTTTACAGGGGGTTATTTTTATACAATCTTATTTTTTAAAGTGACATCGATTTATCATATTTTATGTTTTAAACAAATCGACACACAACGTCAAGTTTTTTACTTTGACGTCAATGTAACGTCACATTTCCCAATTGACTAACTATTTATCTTTTATACCCTGGTTTAGAGGGCACTATAGCCTCATAGTATTGTCGAGGGATGGAATAATGCCCGAGCCACTATTCCATCACGAGACAATACTATGAGGCAATGGTGCCCTCTCAACCTGGCCATAATGGTTTAGTACATCACCCTGACATGAGACCCGTTTTCATGTCATCGTAACAGAAGCACGTCAGGCGACACCTCGCAACGCTATCTCCATTTCCACACCACGTTGTTACTTTAAAGAACGTGAATTGTCGCACAAATCTGTGATTCTAAAAAATGGGATTCAGCTTCACGAAGATTTAAAAGTAGATCAATACAGTTAACTGTCTTCTGTAGAAAAGCAACATTTTCTTCGATATGTAATGGTGACGTCACAATACAGTCACGTTCAATTTCGTGCCACTTCTCAATAGTGCCAGCTTGCCCGGGCACTATTGCAAATAGTAGCCATGTGTAGTATTCTGTCACGTGGTGTACTAATGTCGGATATTTCTTTATACAAGTTTGAAAAGACATATAACCAATCATAATGCAGAATTCTTTTTACAATCAAATTAAAGATATTTCTAGTAGTTTGAAGTATATGTATATTTACATACTTTTTTTTTTCCAAAAAAAATTACTTTATTCCCCAGACATGATAAACGTAGATGACTGCCAGGGTTGGGACCCTGGATTCAGCATTCGTACATAATTGTCCTCTTGCAAGAGGGCTTTCATTCAACATTCATTTCCCTATATTCTCTCTAACCTTCCAATCATTCACTTACTCTTTCTCTTTCTTTATATTATTCATTGATACATTCGTTCTGTGAATCTTTCATACTCATTTATTACTTTTCTTTCATTCTTAATTCATCCTCGCATTCTATAGCTAATTCTTAAATTTATCTAAAATATTCTGAACATACTTTATCGATACAATTTTCTTTTTCTTTGATTTTATAAACATTTCTAAATTACTTAGAAATAGGTATTGGACTTTCCTAAATATCTGATCAACAGCAATTTCTATTTTGTTATACTTAATTTCATTTCTACATTTCCAAATGGACCATTTGAAGGACAATAATGCGGTATTGAGAAGAACTGACATATTATCTTTAGCTTGAAATCCCAAAATCACAACATCTGATGTCAGCATATCTTCATTAAATCCCGGAATGGTTTTAAATACATGTACAGAACAAATGTTTAGAATATTTCTGACAATACCACATTCAAAAAATAAATGTACAATATCTTCAGTTTGCGTTTTGCAAAAATGACACTTGCCATTCGAATTACCAAATTTACTTATTTTTGATTCTGTATATATAATGTTGTGTATACACTTCCATTGAAATTCTTTTACTTGATTTGTTGTAACGGTATTTTGTACATTTTTCCATATTACTTCCCAATTGAACTGTTTTTGAAATTCGATTTCCCATTTTAATTTGCAGATAGGATCTGCATCAGGATTTCTTTTACACGTTATCATTTTTGGTTTCAGACTTTTGTATCCTATCGGTTTGTTATCTTTCCCTATAATGTTAAAATTGGCGTCTATATTAGGATAAACAAAATCTGTCGCCCCAGCATCAATTCCTATTAGAACATTCAACCGTTGTGTCGGAAAAGCGATCTTAAACTTTGCTAGTTCAGCGATACAATTTCTTTTGTCAGTTAACATGTTATATATTTCGTAATCCTCTTTAAAATTATTTCTGCGTTCATCCCATAAATCTTGTATTGTAAAAATATTGCTTTTGAGAAAAGAATGAAAATATATGGCTGTTTTATTATACTGGATGAAATAATTTCCAAAAATTGTCTGTTCTAGTATTTTGTTTTTGTTGAGAGTTGAGTGGCTAGATTTTTGGAAATTTGCCCATGCTTCAAGAAGATTTCTGTAGAAAAGTGGAATTTTTGATGTGTCAATAGTGCGTATGTCTGATAATTTACATAGAAAATAGGTTACTCTAAATTTTTCATCCATATAGCCTAACCAGTATTTACCTATTGCGTTCCATGTCTCAATATCACTTTGCATAATTTTATACATTGTTTTTATTTGCCTTCTGAAAATGAATTCTCTGATATTAACAATTTCTATTCCCCCGTCTTTGAACCTTTTTGATGACATATTCCTGTTGACTAAATCCCTTTTCCCATTCCATACAAATTCCCATATCAATGAATCGATTTCTTTTATATAACGTTCTGAGATACCACGTGCTTCAATTTCATAACCTATAAGTGATATTACTAAAGACTTAATAACTAAACTCTTACCATATAGTGTTAAATTTCTACTTTTCCAAACCTGCAAGCATGATTTAATTTTTTGAATTTTTTCTTTCCATATGGAATTGTCATCGATGACGTATCCATGATGGACTCCTAATGTTTTCACACAAGTTTTTGACGAGGATATATTTGTATATATTGGATCTTTATGCTTCCATCTGCCTAAATATATACCTTTACATACTTAATAGAATGCATTATTTTACTTTATCATGTAATTTGTTTTCATTGGAAGACAATAATGATAACCAGGGCCATATTAGAAAGTCGGCCATAAACTAACGAATCGGAGGTAAACATTGGAAGTAAATTGTTTTATGGAGTTACTTGTCTTATTTACCGATGATCATTTTATTGCGTCCATGAAATGTTTCTCTCACCACCTGCTTGCTGTATTTTGGTATTTATCAACACTGCAAATGCCAATTATCATTCGCCGTCCTTCATAGGATACCAATTAATATTGTAGAAACAGCTTATTTTCACGGCGACTTAGTTTCGTATTTTCATTGCGACCGCCTTTTCGCAATTTTTGGTCTTAGCACAAACATACTGGGCCCGGCACCATAAAACTATTCTTGCACATATTTTTTACTCAAGTATATGATTTAACATAGACTAAAATATCTGCCTGAGAAAGTTTTATGGTACGGGGCCAAGATTTTATCATCAACAGTGAATGCTGTCCGTCCGACATCTGTCCTCTTGGGTACGTTTTGATGATATTGTAGCTATCACTAGTCAAATAAGCTGATACCGATCGTATAAAGGTTATCAATAGCCATTAAACTACGGTAGGTTTCTTATTACATCTATCTCCAGCCCTAATTGGTGCCACAGTAAATCGACTCCATATGAGACATAAAGTAGACCCAATCACTTTGAGGATTCATCTTGATTTTGATGGTTTTGTCTCGTATACATAGGTTTTAATAGTAACCAAATCAATATAGCATCGCTCAATAAATATGCTTACATATTTACTTAACTTATTCATTTGCGTAATTTGCGTTAAAAAAATACGCACAACCTTGTTTATCGAAGTGTGGGAATCATGCGAGCAAACGGATACCATACAATGCATAATTTCCTCAAATCTCAAAATATGATATTTTAACATAGTTAAGTTTTGTTGGCCTATATTGATGTTGTGAATACACTCAATGAGTAACACGAATGTCAAAACAAACGATACACAAAATGACATCCTTGATTCAAGATATCAAAGTAAACCAAAACACCTAAGAAGACTTTGTTTCCCGTGAATATGCAGGATGTTATTTTGGGTACTGAGCACCAAACTGCAAAACGTTTCATTTAGTAAAACCATAATTTTACCGGATTTTCGTACCTAAAGCGGTCCTGGAATTAACATGTTGTGTACATGTGTATACAGAATGTAGTATGGTCATTTTCTCCCTATCACAGCCTAGGCAGATACGCTATAACTAAATGTTACGTATGGATCCCCGAGGTCCATTATAGAATGAAATATTAACAACAAAATTATATAGGTTTTCATGACATAATCCGCTTGAAATCCAGTGAATGTGTCCATGTTCTATTTTTGCATATGTCACTTGTGTGATATGCCATTAACATGGACCAATATAGAGTGAATATGAATATGTGTTATTAATCGTTTTCGTCCTCTTTACCACTTTCCAATGATATTTCGATAGCAAATTATTTTAGAATTTTGTAACTTTGTAAAACTAACTAGCTTCAGTACAAGCTTTGATATATACAAGTCTCACTTGTAATATAATCACAATATCTACAATTTTAGAACCTTTCTTCATCTATTCCCATCTTTTTTACATTTGTCCTCATAATACATGTATAATGCGATCACAATTATAATGATAGGATTAAAATAACTAAACATTTGACAAAAAAGAAGAACTGATTTCAATGAAATGTTGTATATCAGAAATATGTCTTGCCTGAAATCATCATCTTTGCACATCGGACTTTAAAGGTACAATTAAGTGAGGCTTAGTCTGTTACATAACCAGGAAGCAAAATAGGACATGAATGTATTGTTCCATATATCGTATGGCACACATAAACATAAAATATTGAGAAATCCACGACATTGTGAAGTATTTTAATTGCAAAAGGTGAAATTCAAAATCATATAATAATAGCATTCAGCAGCTACCATATATACGCTATACTCACATCCGAGTCAATGTCGCTTAAGTTATGCAATATATACATCTGTAACAACCGAGGAGTTGATGAAATTGATTATTAGATAGGAACACGTACTGTACATAATACGATAAATACACTACTGTAAACGCGATTTGAGTAGTTCTAGACAAAAGTTACTTTATTCCACTAGCAAGGGTCAGTGTTCAGTATACAAGACGTCCGCCCACAATGTGTAATGGCGGACAGCGAGCGAACATTTTCGTACACATTTCACAACAGTGGGCTTTTCTGGCTCATCACAGTAAAACCAACTAATCTGACTTCCATTTCAATTGGTTTGTTTCCGATATATGTGTAAATTTTAATGTACTCTTGACTGAATTGTCCTTTTAAATCTAATATTTAGTTCATCATTTGGATACTGGATTTCCTGTTTTATTTCCCTACGCACAACACAATCAGGTTACAATTTAATAGACCTCCTCAAATAGCTTCTAAACCGACTGATTACTCTTTTCAATATAGAAAATGAAACATATTCCCAGTCGTTCCGTACCCTGTCAAAAACTTTATTTTGAGAAGACGTTTCAGAGTAATCGGTGAACTAAAACTTTATTTGTAGTTAATTTCACACAACCTAATCTTGAGTTAACTGTACATGATATATACTGATCGATATTTCTTCATTGGCCATAGTACAATGTGTTCGTAAAGTCTTCATTTTCGTAGTCATTCATTCTATGAAACCGCATATTTAAAAAAAACCTCTGTTATAACATTAGAATGGATTCCTAGCTAATGAAAATATATCATGATAATTCTTAATGCTAAATTATTCGACTTGAATCGAAATTGACATTAATTACATATAATTCATAATAATTGACACCGACAAAGTACCTATCTGTATGCGGATGATACGAAAGCTTTTAGACCAATAAAAATGAAGAGGATTGTAAAATATTACAACAGGATATATATTCATTAAGCCAATGGTAAAATATTTGGAAACTTTGCACCCAGACAAATGTAAAATGATGCGATTGGGATATTAAAATACAACTAAAAGGAAGTCGCAGATTTGTTTTCAATCAACCAAAGATCAAGTACCCTTGGACATGACTTGAAAGTGTACAAAGAATATTCAAGAGTGCATGAGAAAACACTCGTTCACTCAGAGAGTAGTGAATACTTGGAGTCAAATGTTATTCATTCCAGGACAATTAAACAATTCGAATATGAACTCTATTCACTTTGGAAAAATCAGCCACAAAAGTATTTATACACTGAAAAAATAAATCTGTAAATTTCTAAGAGCTGACTATTATAGGATTATAAGAACTCCTTACACGTTTACATATATGTTGTCAGAATAAATATATGTATCTATGGATCTATGCAACTATTTGCTTCTTGATTCACTATATGATCATCAGCATCAGTATATCGTTTTTGTTTTTGTTTACCGACTTACCAAGCAAACATTCAAAATTCAATAAGAGTTTCTTAGACTCAAATTTCAAATACAATAAATATTAGAGAAGCCAGAAGTAAAGTTAGACAGTTATTCGTCATTCAAATAAAGAATAACTGCCAAACTTTACTTTGCAAATCTAATTTTACATCATCGTTTTGTGTTATTACGTCATTGTTTTTTGTTGTCACGTCATTGTTGTCACTGTTTGCTGTCGTAACGTGATTGTTTTATATCGTCAGGTCATTGTCGTTTTGTCATCGTTTTCTTCGTTACGTCATTGGTTTCTATTTCCATATCATAGTGAATATCACGAAAACTCAAAGAAATCATGTCCAGTATAAGCTAGTAACAATTGTTACGTAAGATTGGTGTGAACTTCTTCGGAGTTGGAAAAAAAATGTTTGCAAACTGTGTGAATCCGCGTAGCGGATTGGCAAAAAGTTCGCAAACAAAGTTTATTTCATAACCATATGGAGTTAGAAAATAGTCATCTAAATGCTTACAATTTATTTTGCAGACTACATATACTTGATAATATAAAATACGTTTAAAAGTACGATTCTATTGCTTTTTCAGTGGGTCATTTTTTTCTAAAGCAATACGCAACGCCGACGTCTCTGTTGTGAAGTAATTATAACGTCGGGTTATCGAGCCTTTCTCGGATTATTTCTCCATAGTATATGAAGAAAACGTATCTGCCAATCATATATTCGGATTTAGTATGAGAACAAATAAAATAAAAATAATAAAAATGTCAAAAACTAGATATGACATCATCACTGTGATGCTTGAAATAACACTTAGCTACCAGAATAGGCACCCTAGATTCATCATCCGTACATAATTGTCCTCTTGCAAAAAGATTCTAATTCAACATTCACATTCCTATATACTGTCTTACCTTCAGGTCATTCACTTATTTATTCTTCATCTCATTCATTAGACATCTGTGATACATTCGTTCTCTGAGTCATTCATACTGTACTTATTAATTATGTTTTCATTAATTCTGAATTCATCCTTGCAGTCTGTATCCCTTTCATTAATTCTTATATAATTATAAATTTATCTAAAATATTTGGAACAAAATAAATTGTTCGATTTTCTTTTTCGTAGATTTTATTAACATTTCCAAATTATACTCGATTTCCTTGTATACATTATCAACAGTATATATTTCTAATTTGTTATAATCAACAAAACCAACAAAAATATAGGCTGTCATATTTTAACTTGTGTCTTTCCATAACATGCTTTGAACCTGCCCTATAAAATTTATTGTACCTAATACTTTTTCTAACTGCATACAGACCTCTAATGAATTGTGTAGCGGGAAGTTTGTTTTATAAAAAAAACCTGTATTAAAGTTATCCTACTTCAATGACCTTAAACTTCGGCAAACTTGACCTTCATTAATTGACACGAATGTGTTGTCATGGTTCATTTTATGTAAATTATCAGTGTTTTGATTGTGTTATCAGAATTGACTCAAACAACAATTGAGCGGAAGCCGATCTTTAACCGGATGACTCCATATCTTGCTTACAACATTTATGACAGTATGCTGATGTTTTGAAGGGAAGAGAAAAATAATTCTGTCAACGCCGCAGTATTATTGTTATATGACCCTGAAATAACCTGTAAAGAGACAATTTCGGCGTAGTGTTGTTCTATTAAAAACATGTTCCCCCATGCATGACTTTATGAAAGCCGTTTATTATGTAGTTAGCGTATTTGGTTATGTGTAATTTTGTCAGGGTATACTACCTACAGTGTATATCTTATACCAGTCACATATCACAGCGCAGACGATTGTCCTGTGTACTGTCTTACATAGATATATGATACAAATTCTAGTCACTCGTATACTATTATGTTGTTTGTGTATTGCTATGGATAATCATTCACACATATAAACAGCCGCATATCACCGACACAGCGAACAAGTGTTTATTTACATCTTACTCATTTAAAAAATGAGGCAAAGAATATAACAGGAATGTTTATAAGAAAAGGCAAATCATCTCATCTAGCGTAACATCTGCTACGGGATTGCTAAAATAGTTCATTCATTTTATCAACGGAGCCTGGATATATATATATACGTCGTTGGATCCACTAGCACGCAAATATAGGTGGCATAGTATGGATTAGAGACGCACGTGGCTAGCGGCATAGCCAGAAGACCTACGGACGTTAATTACAGAAATGGAATTCCTTGTCAATTTCATTGTCGTATATCGTTCGGTTTAATGTGAAGTTATAGCGTAACACATACCATATACTATGATGTTTAATTTCACTATGTGTGATCACCAGGATTAAAAGATTTGAAGAAAATGTAAAGTTTATCTTACTTGGACAACTGCAAAATGATTGATGTTAGTGTCAAGTTTACTATTTATCAGCGTAACAACTGAATGGAATAAATCCTTGGAGAGATAACTACGGTAACAAAGGATGGGGACAAGTATAAGGTAGGTGGAATATAGATTAATTAACAATAACACATGATACTACTATCTTACACTGCGATATAGGAAATGCTTAGTATGATTATGATGTGTGTTAAACGATAGGGCATCCGAATAGAAAACATTTTAAATTCATCATATTATAAAAACATTTAAGTTATATAAACATCCTGCTCACATAATGAATTTTATGTTTACATCTAGAGACATAAACAAACTCCATGATTCGTATTGCATGTTGTCAGTGTTACATAAGTAATACCGTAGCTATAGGCAATACTGAATCTTTTGCTATGTACAACTGTATACGTATGTGTCATGAAAGAGGAAAATCAAGTGTCACAAGTGCAGATGCATTAGAAACCTTTGATCTCCTTGGTGTATATTGGGGTATATGAGTACTGTGCGGAGAGCAGCTTTGCATGCCTAGTGCAGCGACCAAGCATGTTAACATGCCATGCCTTGTATACAGATCTGATCTTGGTCGCCATTGCATTATCTGTAGCTATAACACTTTACGAAATTATCTCATTTCCCGTGAGAATGGGTCGGTGAGGATAATTGTGTATCGTGTTTTCTTTCTTCGGTATTTCATCATGCATCCATGTCAGTTGATAATATAACAATCAATGATATCTGCATGTTTTTATTCTATTAAGACACATATGTGTGAAATTTCCTAAAACATTATGACGTTGAAATCTCCCAAAATGAATTAAATCTGTCTACGATATGTCAATTTAATCCCTACATGACCTTAACGCTTGCTGTACCACAATAAATAGGTACATCTATCGTAAAAGTGCTAAGTCCGCAGGGTATTTGTGATTTATTCCGTGATAAACGCGATAGTTCAATGTATATCATGAAACCGAGCAAATATGACGATAGTTCATATATAGGAAAAAACGACAAGATTGCATTCATTTTTCAGTACGAGTAATGTATGCATCATTTTACCCGAACTTGGTAATTCCCCAATTGAATTAGACTTTTTATTCTAAGGTAAGGACAGTCTGGACTAAAGCAAACCATCGTCACTGTCAATTTAAATGTTACTTCAAGCTGATCATACTTCACAGACATTTCAGCCAATTACATATCACTAGAAATATACATGGCCTAAGTACCAGGCAGACAATTTCAGCCAATTACATATCACTAGAAATATACATGGCCTAAGTACCAGGCAGACAATCCACTATGATATACATATCTACGTACGGTCCCACGTGACCAGTGAATTAGACAGATGTCCCCCATATTGCCAGCTGTCACGCATAGTTTTTGTATATATACTAGAATACCTTACATTGAACAGACGCTAATTTAGTCACATGATAATTTGTTGCATATTTATACACAGTGTGCTTGAATAAACGTCGATACGAAATACACAAACATCAAAAATCAACCTGTGTTTTTCGTAATAGTATATTATTGATCTTATATCAAAAGAGTGTAAACAATAGTATTGTTATATACAATTTTATTTCACAGAACCTTCCTCGGTAATTATATAACTCAATTTCCCACTGAAACGACACAGTCACTTCTCGTTGTCGCTAACAGTTAGGAAGCTAACTATCAAATTGTATACATTTTTAACTATCTATCTACTGTTGGTTGTATATCTACTATTATATAACCTGTATAGTTATATAGTTATGAATTTCTAGTCATATAAGTGCGTTTTCACTCTAAAAATTGTCCTGTATGATGTCTACTTTATGTGATCATAAATGTTTTGTATGTAAATGCCCCTTGCGGGACCTTGATTGGTTTAATAAACATTGTCTATTGTCTATACCATAGATTAACAATCAGATACGATATGATCAAAATGAAACATCACAACTCTTCTTTTTAAAGCACTATGTGTCCCAGCAATGATGATAAAAGTATTGTGGTGATGTTGATAGGAACTTTCAAAAATTAATATAATGAAAAGTAAAAAAAAAAAAAAACTGGAAAGAAAAAAAATCAAATGATTCGTTAAAGTGAAGAGCAAATAAGCTTCTCTAATTTTGATGGGTTTCGCCGAGTATTTAATTTTCTACATTTACCCAGATAAAAGTCTAAATTGCGAAATGTGTTTTTATTTTAATTAAATAGATAAATTAAAATGCTTCCTTAGTTAACTCACCGTAACAAAATTTACACAAATTATGCGCGATAAATCTGCATCGATACACATCGCTCTTCCATTCGATACACTTCGCTTTTCCATTTGATACACCTCGCTCTTCCTTAGACTTCACATTCGACAATCGATATCAATATATAACATGATTACAAATTAGAATGTTCTAGTAGTCATCAAAAACATGATACACTGTCTATTTTTGATGTCCTCATACGACCCCGGCCGATGGAAGGAATTTTACCCTCTAACATTACGACTTGGGTGTGTGTCCTTGACGTTCTATTATCATTAAAGCTTTGCGTCAGTTTAAAGGAGATTTGATAAATCTTTACGCCCAAACACAAATTATATTGATATTAAGGATAGAATCTGTAACTCAGTCAGATAAAAATACCATTAAAGGAATATTAAATTACCAGAAACCAAATATCTGGTTGAATACACTTGCGGCGACGGTGTAAATCTTTATATATAGATTATTACATTACAAAGAGGGTAAACACCATCGATGTAATCACACATAATGAATCTTAGTTTTTTTCTGTTTTTCATCCCCCATATCTCATACAAAGGTGTGTTGATGCTTTTGATGTAAAAATCGTATGACGCCTGTCCTCGTTATATCTAAACAGCTAAAATTAACGCTGCTTTATTCCATATAATTCATATGGTACACTTTTTACCGCCTATATTTATTAACTCAATTCTTTGAAACATTTTATCATTTACATATCAGTTCCACATTTTCCACCAAATTTGAGCGTTTTTAACTTTGCTATGTAGACAAATTTAAATGTTTGAAGATTGCTTTGTAGTAGGACACAAAGTAGTTTTATTCATGTTCGCTCCAACGATACGAATTGTATAATTTATAAAAAGTGCTTACCGTATTGTCCTCAAAATCTGCACTCTGATCTATTATCTAATATCAATTTCTAATTATGAAAATGTTAGAAGTAAATGTGTCACCATTCAGTGTTACGTTAAGTTTATTGTGCATTTATTGGAACTTCATGAAAGAAGTAATATCGTCAGAAATACTCAGAGGAAACTTTCTTTAATTTCAATTCATGCAGATAATTACATGACAAATGGAATCAGTATTACATGTCACGCCCACTTATACAAATCTATAACCATAATGATAGCAGCCATTGATTACGTTGTTACATCATGGCATTTTTTAAATATTAACATTCACTTGCATTTACAATTAAGCCTTAAACTGCCTGTATATTAAAGTTGATAGATTTAGATATAGTTATATCCTGTGAGGTTACATGTCGTAAGAGTCATAGATGTTAAATTCATCAGGTTATATAGTTGTACCGCTAAATATCGTTTTGTGTTATTAGCTACAGAAAATCGCTCGTCTTCTAAAAGAAGTAATTTTAAAGTGAAATCTGTAAGGAGATGGGGTAATACGCGTTGCAATCTAATGTACATGTAATTTGAAAAGCTAAATTCCACCCATAGCCATGTATGGTATATTCAACCCTCATGAGTACCAAAAGTAAATATTTTTGGTAGCATTGTTACAGCTTGTCTTTCCAGTTCTAGATAATGGCTGTCGTACTTACAGTTGTATTTTTCAATGCTGGTCATTAAACATCAACCTATTAACTGACTTAACAAAAACCAAAATTTCGTGCTATATGTATTAGAACGTTTACTTTTCTAATAAGAGTTCATATTTCTTGAAGTGTCATTAATAATGGTAAACCATTAATACGACTTTTAAATTTTCACTTTCATTTCAGTTATGCCTAGAAATCATGAAAAATTCCGACATTTTGTGTCCAAAATGTGCCACATCTAATAGGGTTCAATCAAACAAGGACGATGCTTATATATGTTGGTAATGCTTTGCACTTTACTCTTTATTTTCAAGTTTAATGATTAATTGCTGATTGGTAGTATACATAGTCTAGGTTATGTAACAAGGCTCTGCTTGGATAGTTATTATTACGTGTTCAAGGTGAAAATCAATAAAAACTTGTGTAAAACGTGGGCAGATTTAGGTTACATTTCATTTCATCAGTAAATAGAAACAAATAGCAGCATGTCACGTTAAAAATGGGAATAATTATGAGAAGTTTTATACCTAAGCGAACATGTTCATTGTTCAAAGCCTGCCAAGATACGTGTATAATAACACTATCCAATTTCTGTTATCAATTTTTTGTCTCTTGGACTTGACAGAAAAGATTCTTACTAGTGATGTTTAAACAACTATATAACTAACAGAGGCCATGTTTTTATCATTGAGGTTTCTTATACAGCTATGAGTAGTCTAACCTGATATATTTCACTAAGATATTTCATGAGTTTGACTTTTCCATCTGCCACGATTTTGAGACGCAATAATATCGCTATACTATGGTATTATTTTGTTATACACGTATACAAAAATTGTATATCAACATAACTACTATTACATTAAAGTCCATCTAACCCGAACTAGCATTCCTCACCTATCCCCATTATCGGACTCCTGATTGACCCTGACGACACGCTGACATCAATCATGTCTATACAAATCTCCATGGACAAATGTTAGGAGAATGGTTGACTAAGCTGTGTTTAACGATTATGTATATTCTGAAGTGTGGAATTTAATAAATAAATAATAATTCCTTTGTTTAGTTATTTACTTGACGATTACTTTAACAGTAAACTTGTTCACTTAAGGAGATTTACGATGCTTAATATTATTATTTTTATTTAGTCCAGAATCTTAAAAGGCTCTCCTTTCTGTATATGAAGAAAACAACGATCAACCCCAAAGCGACACATAACATAAATACATTTTTGCTCTCCTGGTTGTATCTCGCGAAACTGAGAAACTATACACTCCGCAAATATAACCGGCTATAGGCTTAGGGTATATAAGCATAAAAAATCATGATGGTTCAATTTTTTAAGTATAACAATAAATGATTGATTGCAAGGCATGTAACTCCTTTGTATAGTGTAATAATGCTCAGTGACATTTCTCTACACGGGTTAATGTCAATGGAGTGACGTGCGCTATGATACCCGGGTAATTGGATGATGATGGTAATGTAATACCCGGTGTCAATGGTAATTTACAAACCCCAAAATACCAGTCAGGTTAATTTGACGAACATTAAATAACCGACATTAAAGGAACACACTCCACAATAAGATAATGCAGTAAAATAAAGAATGGAAAAAGGGCTAGGCTAAGATTGGTATTGGTTTAGGATGAACATTTCACACTTATGAATATACTCAACATGACAAAGATGCGAACAAAAGTAAAAATGAAGTGATTTACAGTAAGGGAAGGAGTGCAAGTGTGATGAACGATAAACACATGGAATAAGAACAAAGGGCTTGATGAATCTTGAAAGAAAATGGGTGAGTTTGCTTAAATCAAAATGTATGACATGTCTAAACAGCTTTGTTTTAAAATTGACATTATCTTGGTCGAACAAAAAGTGTATTATTGGCATTTCAAACCGAGAAAGACTGTACAGAGAAGGAGCATTAAAGGAACTGAAACGAAAATTGAAAATTGTTTTACAAGTTCATATGATAGATTTAAGTATTTCAGTTCATGATATAGTAAATAAATATTATATAGGATTAATAATGCGATACTGCTTAAATTGCGGGATCAATCTAGACGTCATAAATAGTATTCCTTTAATGCTTGACTATAAATTACGAAAAGTATACCTATCAACATTCGGGTAGTGACAACACAGGCTGTGATAGTGTTACCTATATTGACAAGGGTTATATTTCTAACTTTAAATATACGAAACATAATTAGGTATTGAATATTCCTCAGCGATTAATGCCAATCATCTTGACATACAGATATCAGGGTGGTCTACTATTTGCATTTACTAATTAGCAAGTGCCAATCTTAAAAAAATACCTGATGTACCTTATATTTGTTATACATAAACATTAATGTCTCTCTCAACTTGTGTCTTTGAGATATAGCCTTAACAACTTGAACCAGGCAACGTGTCTGTTTGCTAGAAAATAATTTCGGTGGAGCAAAAACAAAGTTCAATATTTGTTCAGTTACAGTTTAATTGAGATTTAATTTGAAATTGATTTTAACTGAAATATGTGACTCTATCACTTTTTACGTATCACCAGAATAATAAGTTATTGTTTAATGATATGTCTAGCGACAATTTTGCGAATACCGGCCGACATAACCATGTATAACCAACATACAAAGGCCAAGGTCCACACGTGACATTCACTTTCACGACGGATATTCTCCACGCCCCGGAGATTTCCGGGTCCGGCGGACAGTGTCCATGTACAACAAGAAGAAAAACTTGAAAATAGTGAATTACTGTTGCCAAAGATCTGATTTGAAATCCAAAATGTGTCTGGTTATTTCGACAGGAGAAAAGACTCTGATGATAACAGAACACTGTTTTATTTTCGTGCTTTCGGTTAGAGATTATCCAAGTGTTATCCAAGTGTTGACAACGCGAAAGTGGTCCGGGACAATTGGACATCTAATCATTGTCAGCATGGTGACTTTCGGATAAAATCTCACGTTACTAGATACGACTTATCTGTTTATTATGTGCGTTTATTGATTCCATATCCATGGAGATGATCCATAATACCAATACCACATGTCCGCTACTGACAGTAGAAATAGACTAATAGGGCATTAAGGTGTTGATAGAGTTAATGAGACAGTTTAAGCTGACATCACCATAATAAGGATTTCTTTGTTGCATTCTGTTGAGTGCTTCATGGCCACAGCAATGACATGGACATTTTATTTGCTTTCATATAATTTGGTCTAGTTTTGTATATTGTTTGTATATTAGAGTTCGCTGTGATCCTGATTTCTATAAAGAATTTCGCTGTGACCTAGATTTGTATGTCGGGTGTCAACAATACGCAGAAGGATTGTAGAAACGTTTTTGCGTTTAGATATATCAACCGAACAAAAGATATCATTCTTTTATTTATAAGTGTTCTTTTATATATTTTTTTCATTATATTGATATTCTTTTTTGTCTCACACTATATATCTTTCTAACGTATTTGTTAATATATATGAATGGGATGATTTGCATTTTTTGTTTCTTTTAATCTTTTCATAAGGACCATTTTGATATATTAGTATAGTCCGGCCGGATAAGCCTTTGACCTAAATTTAATGGTAGTTCCTAAAAGATAGTCATGCTATTACAAATCATCACATCACGGCAGTTTATTTCATGTTCACAATAAATACACAATAAAAATCAGTAGACCTGAAAACGATACCCAAATTAGCATGACACGCTCTTGGTCAGTTCGGAAATGAGGATATAATTTTTATAACGTAACGGATATGACGTTTTGTGTCCTCTTTGATCTACCATGCACTAGCATACTTTTTATTGTGATTACATTTTTAATATGGCGGATGTGTCAATGTATACACGCATGACCGAGAATGTTAACTTTATTTCTGACATATTTTGTTGAAACTTAAATAAAGAACTTAGTTCATATGATTCATAATAGATGTAATACCAAGCACTGAAATAATTTATATTGCGGATGGTTTCTGTTCTGACAAAAAAAGTCAAAATTATGAAACTGGTCATGCTTCGAAATGTGTTTTTTCTAACCAATGTACTCCAGAGTAAGAAAGTATGCTTAATTTATTTTCCTAGTTGATTAATCATTTTATTTATTTATTTATTTAATTATTTATTTTCAAACAATGTATAAAAAATTATATAAAAAATTGCGTCTTACATCAAAATTACATCTACCACACCGGGCACGTTCCTTAGCAGTATAATCACATTTGTTTAGACTGGAACCAACTTGTCGTCTGATGGGACCACCTTTGTATATCTACTCACTATGACGGAGACTTGTCGCCTGCCTCTATATCAGTTCCTATTGTTTATACGGCGCGATTGATCAACAGTAACAGTCATTAAGTTATCAGCGTTTCCAACAAATGACAACAGAAAACAAAGACAGGGAAAATCAATTGTTGTTTCATGGCAGATTCAGGGAAAATCGGCGTCCGTAATGGTCACGAAAGGAATTCAACTCTCCCTCCAAACCATGCTTATGACAACAGTCTTTTTCTGGTTCAATAAATCGGTGTTGAGATTGAAAAAGAAACAATATTTTTCCTGGATCCACGCAAGGAATTCGCCTCTAAAATTACCCCATGATTATGGTATCAACCTTCTCTGGATTTAATAAATTGAAATAAAAAAAGAAAACATTTTGTGAAAGCCAATAAACTATCAAACATAATGCATTAATTTTACTTACATACCAATTAAAGCGGTTGCATTAAGATACCGCGAATTTTTCGTCAAATTCGTTTGTATACCAACTTCGTCTGCAGAAAATATATTTTTCACCTTAAATGCATTATCTCTACCATTCCAGAGTTTATCATGCTTAAAAAAACCGCAGATGACGAATCACAGTAAATTGTTCTACCTCTAGTCAAATCTAGATTAATGACCATCTTCTGTCCTTTATTACCTCCCTACAATAATCATTAAACCCAAGAAACAATATATGGGTCTATATTATTTTTTATGTCTTTCTTAGTTTTCCTCTTGTTTGACTTTGATAAAACCAGGATTAGCATATTATTAATGGGTGGGGATATTACTGTATCAGTAGGTAACGGAGTGTGTACTCTTGTTACCTTACGTAGATAGTGCACATGGAATGAATGGTAATCAAATCAGCATAACACTGAAATATAGTACTTTATTTTGAATCTTTCTTGCTCTCCCAAAATTCCGAACGTTACTAGAAGTTTTCCCTTTCATGGATCCCGTTACGGATTGGTCAGTAACCTCCCCTGTTGATATATCTTGTCACGAATTGTGCATGGTTCCCCTAGTAACACAAATCTTAAAGAAGAACGACGATCCACAAAACACAAACAGTTCAACGACGACATTGTACTACTCGGGAAGCTATGGACATCGACCGTGGTTTTTTTAACTATTTGATACCGTCGTTAAGGCCAATAAGGCATCCATATCAGAGATTGTGCCATTTTCCCCTCATTTAAGCCCCATTATATGAAATGGCCCTGTCTAACGTTAGGATATTCTGTCCATCTATGGCTACAGTGATGACAGCCCAGGAAAACCCGTGATGCCGTTTTCCGGGCGTTCGTAAACATTTTCTGTAACATCTATTTGGATTTCCATTACGAACACCGATCATAACAGCGACATCATTCTCAGGTAATTAAGGTAATGAAGTCGTTTTGGCACAGGTCGCTGAACTTATGTTCGTCGATTACAAGTACAGGTATAAAAGAAATGATTTAAGCGATACATCGGTTAAGATGGTTATTACGCAACACAATATTTACGACTTTTCACTTTATGCAGAGTTTGAAATCTAACATTCCTATTAGGAAAAAAAATTATTAGGGCCACAAAAGTACAGATTAAAAAGTTTTCCTGTTAAAGAAAACATATTTAAGCCAATCTTTGTAATTATAGTAACTTCTTCTTATCATGGCGTGTAGGTTTTGATGAGTTAATGGAATCGGCAGAAATGGTTTTTTTTGTCAATTGAAGACATCAACATTACAAATCTAGGTCATTCGAAGATATCCACAATACAAATCTAGGTCAGGCGACGATATTCACGATTCAAATCTAGGTCAGTCGACAACATTCACGATTCAAATCTAGGTCAGTCGACGACATTCACGATTCAAATCTAGGTCATCTGACGGCATATGCAGCACAAATATAGGCTACAGTGTCGACTGAAATCAAACCTAATCACCGCCGTGCGTCATTAATACCAAGGTGAATTATACGGCATCCGACATAGAGTTGTAGGCCTAATGTCGTTAATTACGGTTTGTAATAAATGAATGGTGTCGAAAACATCTCTCGCCATATCAAAAGTTGCCATTAAAGGTCACAGATCTTATGTTGAACGTCAGAAGTATATGAGCTGTAAATTTCATGATCGTGTTGTTGAAATTGCTAGAGACACTTAAATGAACAAAACTATTAAAACTCATATTTAGCATATGGGAGCTTTCCAAACTACTTCTGTTGCTTAATATGGTCCTTTTGTAAGGCCAATAATGAGCTGCACCAACCATTTAGGATATCAAAGCGTATATTTTTTTTTGCATAATTGAATTTGACTTTTTTCCCATTTTGACGTCATTTTTCATATTCTTTAGATCACAGAAAGTATCTTTTCAGACCACTTCTAAACAATATTTAACCTTGACACAATGCATCCACATATATGATAATCCCGTATTGACGGGTATCATAGGCTTCACGACACAACAGTACATGATCATTTATTTATTCCACAACTTAAAACAAAACGATAATTGTTGGTAGGGCATGAGAGGGCTTTCGTAAGTAAATAGTATTTTTGTGCAACTAAACATCCTCGATAATTCAAGGGTATTATCTCTGTCGATATATACACCGTCTACTATGGCATAGTAAAACTGAAGGCTCTGTATGCGGCAAAAGAAGAGTTAAAATTATTTGGTCCTCTGATGTACACCAAAAGAATCGAATAACAATACACTGCGGTTGACTGTGTGGATTTGAAGTAGGTCATTATTTTCAAAAAAAAATGTGAAGGTATGTGATTGCTCAGTGTTGTTCTCATAAAATTACATCGTGCACGGGTTTATTTTACGTCAGTGTTTGTAACCCCTGGATTGTCGATGATGTCACCTCGTAAAAGGCAATTACTTACAGCTTAGGGTTTTTTCTACACTTGAAAATCGTTTTCCCCTTTATTTCCTTTTTAGTTTCTGTTTATAGTTCCAGTGTAGTTTCCAGGAATTTAATTTCTATTTTAGATGAATCTTATTCATTATATCTTCAGTATATTAAAAAAGTAAATTTCTATTTGTGACGAAAGTTAAGTAAATTACGTGGGTGATAATAAAATACCGGACGCTGGTATGTCGTCGGCTGAGGACGACAGTACGAAAAATCGAGGGTCATGGCGGACATAGTCCCTCTCCAAGGGATCGCGATCAGACGATAGGAAATGTTCAATAATGTATAAAACACTTAGTAGGTAAGATCGCGCATGTGATGCACTCGCAAACACTCATACATAATAAAATGGAGGGTGTGGCATATTTCACAATCTGTATCCCTAAAACGCTTGTCCTTTATAAGACGATTTTTACTGTTTATTACATTAATGCTAAGATGACCGATAACGAGATATATCTTCTAAGGCCAAGGATATCTTATGATGAATGTCAACATTGTCTTTCAGGATAACACTTTGATCGTCATTTCCTGAATCAACGGAAGAAAGTGTTTAATATTTTATAAACGTATATAATATTTGTCAATTTTGACATACGAATGTAACAAATATGCAATAAAACGACCATCCTGTAATTGACATTATTGCATGAACTCCAGTGTATAAAAATGTCTCCGAATCTTTGCGTGTGTGCATTCATTTTGTTAATTGGTTCATTTCCTTCTTCAGCTAGCATCACATGTATTGGAATGCTCACTTTGATTAAGATAGGTTGGCATTTGTGTGGAGAAAAGCTAAATAGAAAGTGATCAAGGAAAACCGCCCAGATCCCTAAGGATCGTTATGTCAAATTGACATTGCATGCTTACATATGAAATTATCTTGTTTCTGAAACCCATATACGTCATTTGCATCTGGGGAACAATGAGATTTCTCAAGCAAATTGCTCTCTTTTGCTTAATGTCTGCATCTTGTTGTCCTAACAGCGACATTCGCCCATGGTGTATCGTTAAGGGACTTAGTTGACTGTGAGGAGATGTAAGATTTTGCAATCTCATTCTAAACTTTTGCGCACGCTAATTCGTATCATATAAGATAAGTACAAATAGAAGCTCTTGTAGCATGTTAAATTATCTGACCCTTTTTTATTCGTCGTTTTTAATAAAACAAAAATAAATTAAAAGATGACGTATATGTTATTGTAAATTACGTTTTATATTTTGATATGGGTCTTTGCTCTTAATTTTTAAAACAGATCTTTTAGAATCTTTGTATTAGCTGTGGTAGTTGTATTAGATTACAATGGTTGGGCTACCTGACGTCAAGTCGTCAGTATTCAAGTTGCAATCGCGAAACTTAATTTTTAACAAAATTGCATCGATAATGACCGAGGGGTTCGAATGGTATAACCAGAAATATCGTACTTTGTTCTCCTAATCCACACGTAAGACTGTGGAGTCTAGTCGGAAATGCGCTTGTAATTTAGACTTAGCAGAATTTCAGGAAGTAACAGGATCTGACCTATAAACTATATGACGAAAATCTTACCGTAAATGTGTTGTTATATGAATTAAATAGCTGTATACTCAAACAATAGTGCACAGTGGGCTCATAAAAATAATCCATCGCCGAGAGAGTATAAATAATACTCATCATTTGAACAATAATCGGAATTCAATTATGTATATATATATATGCGCTAATTATTAACAAAATAATATAAGATAAATTGTTTGACTTTTGATGCTTGCACAAAAAGTACTTCATTCCATATAGGACATAGTGCCGTGGATTTTATTTTTAATGTTTCTTGAGGTAAAATAAGAAAATTAAACTTTTCAATGGTTGTAATGGTGTAAATAAAGTACCTTTTGTAACTGAAGAAAAATATTGATTAGTTTGTTCCTGTTTTTGATAGAGAAAAATACCATTTGTCAGCGGTGGAGCATTTTCAATGGTATTTGAGATGACATCATTGATAATATTTTGTAATTGAATATTTCTGTGTTATCTCATCTTGCATGCAGTTAAATTAATTATTATGTCATATGTTGTTGAGGTAAACGTCATATCTATTTTTAGAAGCTAATATTTTTAGAAGCTATATAAGTTAATCATTATAACACTATTTCGGACGGTCAACTAACCTATATCTTTTTTTAATTTGTAACTCTATTAATGAATGTAGTATACAATGAAGAATCAAGCTATGGTTTCCATATCAGCTCCGATGTGATGGTTCATTGTCTGTTCTCATTTCTTTAGAATGTGTTTCTGTCACCTCCATCTTGACTGCGAAGATTAAACCATTGTCCCTGATCATGTTGTGTTAAAACAAGACATGTCCGTCCACTTGTGTCTAGATAAAAGTCGGCCTAGTTTTACTACCGGACGCGTCCAGCCATTAACTAAACAGCATTGACTATGGGATGCGCTTGACCAAAACCTGACACGGGAGGAACGAGATAAGAAATAAATCGACATGTATCAATGACACAGCGTCTGTCTTACGCTCGCGGTTCGTGACAACGAGTTGAGATGGATATACAATCTCCTTGAATCGCTGTCTAATCGGCGTCTATATTTCTAGAATTACTACATGCATCTATGTAAAAGCGCTTAGAGATGGAGATTCACATGACTTCAAGAATAATTTCGAAATCATTTCTCAATAAATGTGTGTTAAAAAAACAACGTGGTCGATTTCAAGATTTTTTTATTTACAAAGACAAAACATTACATTGATATCGATTTTATAAGCAAAACTCAATGACTTTAAGAGAAAGTAATTTTTAACTCATTTCGCAATTTCTTTTTGAAATAAAACAAATTCAAAGCAATGTGGTAGATTATTTAATAACATACGAAAACCTAACCATTACGTTAATATAAATGTTTATCAGAATAATTACTTATCTATTTTTCTTATTCTTTCTGAAATGATCCTAATTGTTGAACATTATTGCCAAACGTTGTATATCATGAGAGGTATTTAAGTATCATTATGACCACATAATGTATGTTGAAGTGTATTGATTCAATGGTGTACAGGTGTCCTTCTATGTCACGTAATTTGTTTTGTTGCCTGACGTTATCTTAGTCTATCTTCTTAAAATACATTGTATTGTATCTTTTCATCATCCTAAATCAACACTGTCTTAAAATGTCTTCATCTTAAATGGAGATTGCCTTGTAATGTGTTCATCCTTAATCAAAATTGTCCTGTAATGGCTACATCCTTAACAACAACGTATCATAAAGTGGGCAACTTGCTTTCTTAGCTCCAACTTATTAACCTATTGTCGCAGTTTGAGTCGATAGTCTTTTAGCCAGGAACTCCGTTATTTAACAAATAGCAGTAATAACTGTAATATAGAAATACAGTTGATAATAAATTGGGATACATTCATTGACATTACACATTATCGATAATTACTGTTTCCAGGTTCATAATCACAATGCTATTTTTACATATATTTCACAAATATTGATTTTGTACAACAAAAAATGTGAAAAAGACAGAAATTCAGATAATATGTCCTGTAATCAAAATCTGAATGTTAATGATAAATAACCTGCCGTAATTAGTTTTGTCACGGGTCTGAGCAATAAACGCAAACCATTGATCAGTTTTGCAAAATGCATTACACAAACTTAAGATAAACGGTAATCAAGAACGTAAGTAACGCCGAAAATAGACTTAATGATGTAGTGTCTAGAATCTGTCTTTTCGATCTAAACTACATGTAATATATTAGGACACGTTATCTGAAACAAACATGATTTAAGCGTGTTTTTGAAAATATTTACTTTTTGTTGAAAATCACATTTTTTAAATATTATTTAAGACTAACTTGAATAGATTGTTTATCTTGTAGAGATAAAGCACAAAATTGTATTCTAAATAAATCCCGGAGCGGTTTATAATGAGAGTAAACGTCTGTGTTATATATCAATAACATGGTTATCGACAGTTTTGACGTAATGATGCAGTGCTTGTGCTCTTAAAATCATGGCAAAGCGAGTAGTTCACATATATTTAATTGATTGATTCCGTAAAAAAGTCTAATCAATCCCTATCGTCTAACAACCACTGAAACGGTTGCACTTACAACATGTCAATATGTCGAGGTTGTAGTGATAACATTACCTTGGGTATTGTTTTTTTCAGTACGGTCACTCACACAAAAAGAATATAGTTAATCCCTTTCATCTTAAAGATGCCGCATACATGTACGATTGATGATGTGATAATGATGATGATATGAGTGAGATGTTTGAGAATGAGCTTGATAGTGATATTGAATGTTAATAAGATTGCAAGTATCTAGTTATTATGTGGTATATTGCACATGAAAAAATAAATTATGAAAAAAGAAGTCGTTGGTTAGCTACTCCGTAAAAGGACAAGTTCATACTTAAAATATAAAGTCACACCTTTAAAAAGCAATTATTTTACATAAGTTTCATGAAATGATACAATTAAAACTAGTTCCTAGTCTGTCTTGGAAAATAGTGATTAAGCCTGATTTCAAGAGTCGAGATGAAAGTGATAGTTGACGTCCACTGCACATGATCAGTCGAACCCACAAAGACTTGAAACACGATGTGTCATATGAAATTGTATATCATGCGAAATAAAATTGCAAAATAAAGCCCTGCAGTTAAACATTATATACGCATTAAGATTTTTTTAATTAAAAGGGAAATGATGTTATGATTGAACAGGACCATGCAATTGCGTTAGAAAATCTTTTGCTTCATTGGAATTTTATACTTTTGACCGAGAATTCACAGTTCGATATTAAACGAAGGAAGTCCTTTGATCATTTCAAAAGAAGATTTTTATTTCATCATAGTGGTACTTACATAAAAAACAATCACATTAAAACAGTTACTTAAGCATGATAAGCTAGATGTCTTTAGATAAAAAGATAGGTGCTAACACATAGCATTACATGGATACCCAGGTGGCCTTTTATAAAACCTTTGCAGGACGTAATCACCTGTTTCATTGTTGTACTCGTTTGACCGAGGATATAAGGTCGATCTGAAAGTTAGGAAAGGATTTGATTAATTTAAAACACTCAATCCTCTAGTAATGATATTCGG
Source organism: Argopecten irradians (assembly GCF_041381155.1). Taxonomy (NCBI): domain Eukaryota; kingdom Metazoa; phylum Mollusca; class Bivalvia; order Pectinida; family Pectinidae; genus Argopecten; species Argopecten irradians. Next base: position 28,273,217 of record NC_091141.1, read on the forward strand.
GTGGTCAAGTACTATAGTATTTTACCCACTCGCCTATCACTTAGCCAGTCTGGGTTCGATTCCGGACGTGAAAAGGTCCGGGGTCACCTGCAGCACTTCGGTTTCATCCCACTTTCAGACTGCTTGTGCGCTAATATCTAAGTCATTCTTAATAATTGCAAAAGTTATAAAACTTGTTTTGCAATTAAGTTATGATAAGCTATTTTTTTCAGGTAAAAAATATATGTTTGTATTCAAGTGTCCATTGTTTTGAATATGCAAATACAGGGGTTTCGAGACCACAAAACGGCGTGGATAAAGTGAGATTTACCATCGATTATACCAACCTCCCGGTGTTTATGATATCACAAATAACACACCAAAAGATGAAGTTGTAGTACTAATCGTACTGTACCCGCGTCGCTTTGGGATCTCAAAACCGCCGTAACAAACAATTCTTAGTCAGCCTAGTTTAGACTGGACTTTTTCATTAATTGCTGTGGTATACCTCCGTCATTGTGTAGATGCATATCACCTATATCATTTATGCAGGACTCAAACAATAACCACGATAAAAATGGCAATGTAACTTATGTTATTGTTGATCGTAGAACCTAGTCTCATTGATAAATTTATTAGATATGAGACAGCGTAGAAATGTATGGTTTTTACTAAATTGGTTGTAGTTTGGCTGGCCCTAGTGATCCTTATGTCGATATGTTTGCCCTTATTTCAGTGATAATCAATTTATCAACTAATCCAGATTTGTCAGTATCGCAAAAAGAAGTGCTCTAAAATCTATTAGACCTAGCAAACTTTTTTTTTCTTCGACTTAAAGATAAAGGAATAATATAAGGGTTAACAAAATTTGATGAAAACAAATAGCATAGATAGGGTTTTGTCCTTTGTCCTTTAAAGAAAAGAATGCCTTTATGTAAATCGATCTTAATATTGTTTCCACATTAAATCAGTCAATTCATATTCCCGCGACAGCGATCATCGGATTAATAGAATGACCATTACTCGTAGTTTTCAAAACGGGGTTTCTAAAAATGTATCAATTAGTGTTTTATTGTTTAAATGTGTCATGTAAAATTAGAACTGAATTGACGGACAGAAAGCCACGATCATCAACGGTACCTTTTCTAACGTTGTTTTATCTGTGGAACTCTTAGCGTGATAACACGGCATGGTTTAAGTAGTCGTTCTGTTTGATCTGGTCTCTATATTGTGTAGAACTTATGAAATTACTTTTTCGCATTAATCAGCATTAACATTAGCTCAAACAAAACGATTATTGATCACAGCTGGCAGCTATTTTATAGTTGTGAGTGCGTAAAGTTAGCAGGTTCACGGAAAGGAAAATAAAAAAACAAGTCATCAAGTATACAACTATTATTAAACAAATAGTTGAAGGTAATGTTTTATGGAATCCAGGGACAGCAAATCCATTTCAGTAATGGTGATGACTTTGAGCCTATAAGTTTCTGGTCTTGTCCTGTTTCGATCCAGAACTGTTACAGTCTTACGTCTACAATCCATTTTAATTCAATTCTTCATTCGGAAGAAAACATGCATGTGCATCGTAGGTACGGTTTTCCCTTTGTTAAACACACAACCAAGGTTTAAAACAGAGAGGATATGAACGGCCAACCGGGATTCAAACTCGGGACCGTACGAACACTAACCGGAGAGTTGTTCCTATTGCTTTCGGTCAAATTCTCTTGTCAACTCTATGATGGCTGTTTAAAGGCTCTATAGTCCATCTCTAGTTTACGTTGAGTGGCCTTAGTCAATTGGTTCAGCAAATACATTAATATTGGTAATTTTATCATAACTGAACATATTCATTGTTTTTTTTCCTTAGGGATATATAAAAGCAATTTTCCTTTCCTTAAAAACTTCAATATAATTTTCCTCTAGGATACCTAATTTTTGTCGTAAATGATTTTTAAATTAAAGTTATTTTGAGTCCAGCAATAGTTCAACGATTTCATAACGTCATTTCTAATTTCCAACGATAAAAAAGCGTATTCCAGTGTATATTACACAAGTGATATATGCAAAATAATACATGGACAAAGTTACTAGATATCAGGCGGATTGAATGATTAAAAGATAAATTAAGGCAAAACAGAGACAAAAATGTATTTACATTAATGTTATTTTGGATACAATATGAAAAACATACATGCAACTTATGTCATAAAGACATTCTAAACATTTCTTAATTGAAGTACCATAACGACGTTAAAGGATATGTAGTCTTAACCGCAATAAGACTATTGGAGACTCGTTCATATTTGGTCAATATTGAATCAGGCCGAAGATGAAAATATCAATGAATACGAGACCTTTAAATTAACAAAGCTTTATACAGACAATTGTGCGTTCTCAACATTAGTTTGTTCTGTAGGCTTGCTGTACCGGGCCGTGAAGTTTACTGTTCATCACGATAAATTGACTTATGGCGCTTGGATTTGACATCTTGTCATGGTCGTATTACATTCACGTTCAATTCCATTGTTTGCTGCCACAATTAATTCCTTTATTAATCGCGATCCCCATTACAGCCACGATATTCATTCTCCAATAATCTGCATAAGTCCATTGCAAACATAAACATTCATTAAACAGTTCCTCTTAACCATGTGATAAAAACATAAAGAGCTTCTCATATAGGATATTGTTTCCTAAGTTTTCCGTCACCAAATAAGCTTTGGGAATCGATTTTACTTTGCAATCATATTTTCATTTATCGTGATTAGTCTTTATTGACATGCAGTCGATACTAAATTTCTACAACTTCATTGTGTGTACGCTATACAACGTTAACAATGAAAATTTACGTTAAACGTTGTATGAACGTTATTCTGAGACCCGCATGTATTACATTCACTGTGAATAAGGTGGAATCAAATACATTATGTACACACCGTTTATACTACTTCCAGATTGTATAAATTAGATCATACAAATGTAATGAAGAATGAAGATATATTATCTGAACATATAAATGTTTGTAATATATCATGGGCGTCGGATAAAAAACGACGTGATTGTAGAACCGGAAGTTATAACACAGTCTCCCACAAAATCTAGACCGGCTGTTACATTTTTCAATTCATTATTGTGTTAATAAAAACCTATCGAAATATTAATATAAGAAATACTTGTGGCTTGTTGTTGTTCACTGGTGTATAATCGGCATATTTAAAAGCTACTTCAATATGTCAAGATATCATTTCTGAATCCAAATTCACATGTCTTTGGAATAAATTGAAAATAAAAAAATAACAAAATCAACCATACTAAACCAACGTTTAGAATTCAAATTCTAATAAGTCTCTATGACCTTTCATTGTGTATATAAATTGATCACCAGACTAATTTGGTTATGTTAGGACGAAAAATTGTTCCATCGTAAGTTCAAAATTTATCAAGTTGTATACTAGATACAGCGATAATGTGTTTTAATAACATCTGACACTAATTATAACTATGATCGTGATAGTGTAAATATTGATTAAATAAAACTGTAAACAAGTGTGGGCAATGTAAAACGATCTATTCGTGTGCTAACAGACAGATTCTAATCAGGTATAACTCGAAATGATTCACAATGGGTGTAGATTCAACAACAGAAATATGTTTTTTCGAAAGAGTAATCAAATCTTACACGATATGACATTCGAAGGGGTGTTATCTTATACAATAATTAATTGATTAAAAAAACAATTGATAAATTCTAAAATTCAAAAGAAATAGCAAATCTATCCATGACTACTCTATCGGCCAACTGCAACTGGAAAATATCGTTAATACGAAAGACGATAGCCTAGTTAGTTTTATCGACCGTGAGCACAGGTAACAGGGGACAATTCTAGTCTTAAATTATTCAAATACAAAGGTTATTTAGCCGGTTTTGGTGGTGTATTAAAATAAATCTTATGAAATCGGAATAGATAAACTTCTAACTAGGAGTCGATTTACCGTATACATGAACATTTAAGCGGAAGACAAAGAAAATGATTTTCAAAACATTTACAATTGCCCATTTCGTAATCTGACGAATTGTGGAATTAAAAAAGTCCCGACCTAAACGCCTTAGCATCCGATGATTTGTGATTCAAATTTGGTAGCGAACTGATGTTTGTTTCAAGATAGTTTGGGGTAACCTTCACCTTTACCTCATTCGCTATCACAAATCTTGGCGCATTCGTGTCTGTGCAAATTAATTCAAATGAAAGGTTTCTAAAGAGATATGTTCAGATTCCTCAAGCCGTTCATCAATTATCATATCAGTAAGAAGTATTTACATCTGCGGTTCACGTTTAAAAACATTACCATTTGTTTTTAAATTGTGTATTTGGTCGAAGCGAAATGAACTTGGAAACAATCTATTCAAACAATGATTTGTGTTGAAACACTACGATTTCCAAAAAGTTCTTAATAGGCCAATTACATACAATCTAACTGAAAATCTCAAATATAAATTCAATCTTACAATATTACAAACGAACGCAAAGTACATATATAAAATGTGCGATACGTAAATACCAACATTCGATGAAGAATAAATATTAACTTAAACGTCACAAGTAGCTACCGTTCCATTAGAACTTGTTGTGCGTTATTGTGTAAAAGTCACGACCCCAAATATGATAGCTGCCACTTACCACAAGAGAGAAATCATTAGGGCCAGTTGTCACGTTTACAGGGAAAAAGCGGAAGTCTGCTGACGATGTTACTTCCGGTGACAGTGTATCAATCATTGATGGATCTACTTCCGTTTGCCCAGCTGGTATCGATTCAGACCAAACAATGTTGACGTCATGTTAAAACACAAAACATGTAAATGATCATTCAGTTGGAAATAAATGTTGAATTTAGCCGTTCTATTAGAATAAAATCAATGTTTAAAGAACTTGAATTTCATGACCTACGGGGAATTTTTAATTCTTTCAATAAAGTCAATGTGAAGTTTAAGCGAAGACCCATGAAATTAATTAGTTTTCATTGCTACGGTACACTCTACTCAACTTTGATACCGCTCTTTTAAATAACATGCTAATAGAAATTAGTTTACACAGGCATTTATTCTTATTTCACATTTATTTTGTTTAATACAAACTTCGCGCGTGAATTTAATCGGAGATAATTTTAATTGGTTGTGTATTGCATATTACAACTAAAATAAGAAAATTACGAACATCTGTATGCATTAATTTTTCATTTTGTATTGTCCCTATGATTATGATAACCAGATGAGTGAATTACAACGTGACTGAATACGATTGTTTGTCTTTGTAAACGGGTCCTGATGCTCTGTGATGATTTATATGATAATTGTGTGAAGGTCCTTAAAATTTCAAATTGAATTGTGCTACTATCCTTGGGTGACTGATTTTTTTGTTTGACTGATCACGCATTTAAATCAGGGATCTTCCGACCTGTTGTGATATATCGATCAGCACTGCGCATTCTGTAGTAATATCTGCTTCTTCCCATCCACCATTTTGATATTTTGTTTCATTTGATTCGGTTTTCCTCACCCTCCATGTTTGTTGATATAATAGTCATGATTTTATCATTACAAACCAATGTTATAGTATTTTGTGTTTTATAAATGCTACGTATAATTTTGACATTTGTAGGGTTTCCTTTACGATTTTAAAAATAGATAAATAAATTAGATCTGACAAAATGCAAAAGATCATTTTGTGCGTTTACAATGCTTGTTCCGTGTCAAAAAAATATCAACGACGGCTTTTGTTGACAGGAATTCTCAATTTTAGCTGTGACAACTTTTAAAGATAGGTATAAAACACAGTAAGAAATACTACATTGATACACTCATTTTAGCTGACACGGTCAAAATTTTTAAAACTACCAAAATTATTGTATTTATTTATTTTTTGTTTAGACAACAACATTTTTTAAATGGGTATCATATGATACCATAAAATATCAAATTTGAATATTGACATGATACGGAGGTTAAACAATAATTTTTATAATGAAATATTTTTTTTCATTAAGAAAAATGTAACAGTGTATTCATTTTTAACAAGGTATAACAATAAAATATTTGAATAGCGATCTTCCATGTTTAATGCCACAATGATAATGAAAACAATTAAAGCAACGACTGGCAGTTCATGCACCAAACAATGCCAACTAAGGTTACATAGTGGAGTTGAAGTGAGAAAGACAACAATACACCAACACAATAAACCTTTACCGTAACACCGTCACTAACCAAATCACAATTTATCTCCCATTTATCTTTTCGTAAATTTCTGAAAAAAATAATAGTTTTTATACCTGAGATTTTTTGGATTTTTTTAAAGTCAATATTTTTTTTTGCACAACATTCACCGAGATAAGTATATACAAAAATAGAAGTATTGCATACTGAATGCATTCGAAGCGTTTTCTGGTTCAATAACCCCAGCCATTATTTTAATGGAACACTGAATACTGCTGAAGGTTAGAAGTGCGGGGAAAGAAATCAATACCATTCCTTTCACTCCTAAAATAGCCTGATTTAAATCTTCAGTTTTATTTACAGCTATGGTTTTCTTATCAGATGGTGCCAACAATACTAAATCTGGGTTGAAAATTGGCGTCCGTTTATGTAGTGTGAGCAAACCTATGGAACGACGTAGGAAGACCAGAATATGTTGCGAAATTCATATCTTAAATCAGGATAAATACAAGAGGATGTTTTGCGTTCAATATTTTATCTCATCTGAAATATCTTGATCATAATGTTACCTTTGGTAAAGGCCCAGAACTGACATATATATGCATACAAATGATACTTGAGAGGTTTTCAAGTTTCGTTATTTTTCGAGTCTGAGGTCGAGATTCAGGTTACAAAATGCAAACCTAAAAATCATAACTTAAGTATAACACATAACTTTCGCCTATATGAAAGGTAACTCATTTCTCATCCGGATATAAAAAGAAAGACTTATGCACGACTTCATGTAGGTTCTTTGTTAAAATATTCGTAGGCCTCTAATCATGTATATAAGACATATTTTCATTTTTATAATGAAAAATAAATTTTTCATGCTAGCTGAAATACCTACTTGGTTAGTATTGGAAGATATTGATTTTTAAATATAGAAATGAAATTCCTTCTTATAACAACATAATACAGCGCAGTTCAGTCCTACATGCATCCACAATGAACTAAGACTCCATATGTAACCACTAGAATTACCCAATAATATATATATAAAGTAGGTGAAACTAACGTAATTTGGTCATGTGTGGGAGTGACCTGCAATACATTGAACCAACTCACAAGACAGCTCCATACCCATACATGCCTCGACCGATACTAGTTTATTGTACACTCAATATTTTCCGTATTAGGTCACTGACCAACTGTGTAACTGATATTACATCTAATTCAAATACCTAACATCTAGATGACATTATTCGTTAACGTAATTACTTTCCGCCTAATACTATGTTAACATTATTCGGACGGTAAATATCGGGGACTAACAGATCCATCAGCAGTGTATATTACCTCAAAGGATTGTTGAGATAAAGGGTTTTCCAATACGTGTTGAAATCAGGGGTTTTCTTATAATGTGTTGAAATCAGGGGTTTTCTTATAACGTGTTGAGATAAGGGGTTATCCAATACGTGTTGAGATAAGGGATTTCCAATACGTGTTGAGATAAGAGGGTTTCTAATACGTGTTGAGATAAAGGTTTTCCAATACATGTTGAGATAAGGATTTTCCAATACGTGTTGAGATAAGGAGTTGTCAATACGTTTTGAGATAAGGGGTTATCCAATACGTGTTGAGATAAAGGATTTTCCAATACGTGCTGAGATAAGGAGTTTTCCAATACGTGTTGAAATAAGATTTTATTCAATGCGTGATGCGTGATGAGATAAAGGGTTTTTCCCAGTACGTGTTGAAATCAGGGGTTTTCTTATAACGTGTTGAGATAAGGGGTTATCCAATACGTTTTATGATAAGGGGGTTTTCAAATACGTGGTGAGATCAGGGGTTTTCCAAAACGTGTTGAGATAAGGACTTTTCCCGTACATGTTGAGATAAAGGGTTTTCCAATACGGGTTGAGATAAGGGGTTTTCCAATACATGTTGAGATAAAGGGTCTTTCAATGCGTGTTGAAATAAGGGGTTTTCCAATACGTGTAGCCCATGTTATAATACGTATATGAAATTGCCACATTATGAACTCCCAAATGGTCAATTTCAAAATAACTTGGCCTGTATATAAAGGCCATTTGGATATATATGCCATTTTTATCTCTTGGTGGTCTTTATAGGTAGGTTTGAATGTATAATAAAACATAGGCGTTGTCATATGGATATTGTAGTTTATGAATAAGGTCGAAATCGCGTTGTCTGCTATTGATATTTCAAGATGGATGATGAGAAGCTCTCATCAACAAGAACATAAACCTGGCGAGCTAATTAAATACGTAGATATTAATAGCAGATCTAAATGTGACACTGCAGTGCTTTCTAACAATAACAGAGAACACTCAATTTTCAATCCATATGATTTCATTTACTCAACATTTATTCAAAATTTTCAGGAACCAATCAGACCAATATGATTTCATGGCTTATTTCAAAATATTATAATTCTCTTCCACATCACAAACCATTAAACTTATAAATATATGGTTTCATCCTTCAGTTATATATTAAAGGGACAATTCAGTCTAAGGGTACATTAAAACTTGCACATATTTCGCAAACAAACCAGTTCTAATTGAAATTAGATTAGTTGGTTTTACTGTGATTTGTCAGAAAAGCCCACTGTAGTCAAATATATGTGAAAGGTTCAATCGCCATTACACATAGCCTCGTATGCCGAACCCTACCCCTTGCCTGTGTAGTAAAGAAATTTTTGTCTAGAACTACTCAAATCGCTCTTACAGTTGTGTTACCATAATTAGATGCATGTTCGTGTCTAAAAATAATTTCATCAACTCCTCCGTGGTTTTGTATTGCATTTATTCAACGTACGTGACTTTGACTTGGGTAAAGGCACAGTGTACATGTTGTACCTGCTTGATCGTATTGATCACAATACTTAACAATGTTGTGGAATTTGTCACTATTTCTTGTCATATCTTTCATAACGATTGTAGAACAATACATTAATGTCATATTTTGCTTCATGGTTATGTAACAAAGTAGCCTCACTGAATTGTCCCTTTAAGAGTATTTGAGATGACATGAATTGATAATATTGTAATTGAATATTTCAGAGTTATCTTATCTTGTCGGCAGTTTTTGATAGTTACGTCATATATTTATGAGGTAAACGTCATTTTTATTTTTTAAAGGAAAAAACATATTTTTGTGTGCAGGCTTACGACGTCTCAATCGATACTTACCCCAAGCGCATATTCATATAACCCAGTTATATGCAAAGGCGGAATACCCTGTCACAATATATAATAATTACATGAGAAGTCGTTTAGAGGTATTACATAAAGTAGCACTGAAGAACACTTCATTAAGGCTACATCATATCTGTAACGTTAATCATTAAGTCATTGCGTTTATTCTTGCATGAATATAGTGCATCATTTGTACAACATAACTATAGAAAAAACTCCACATCAAAAGGGAGGTAAAAAATCTTTGTTGGTGAAATTGAGTTTAATTGACACCTGTAAGTACATTTAGACATACGTTTGTTATGACGTCATTTAACGATTATATGAAGATATCGATTACAGATTGAAACTACTAAACCTTAAACTTTTCTTTTATGACCATGTTAATGAATCTTAAAATCTAAAATTAATTTAACTTTTTGATTCAAATTACTATTCTGAGTGTCTAAGGTTTTGGATGGTGACTTTGCCAGTGTATTCGGAAACAGTCTTCCATATCATTACATGCCGGTAATACATTCATAATTGTTTATAATTGTTTAAATGAGTGGATTATATATTTTAATAGGTATGCCCACCGTTCTATTCAATTTGTTATATCTGTTTGTTGTCCGGTATCAGAAATGTATGGGTCAAATCATGCAAAGGCATTGTGCCAAAATAATAATCAGGTTTTGATTAACGCTATTGGTATGAACTGTACTCATCGTTTTAACGCTTGTTTTGTGTGCCCATGTTGTGATTGTCAAAGCACATAAATCAAGTGAAGAGATAAATCGATTAAATATTTGATCAGGCCGTGAGTTAACATAACCGACGGAAAACCAAAGACAGAGCTGCTTTTTCTTTTAGTTTAAATTATTGAATTGTATGGTCGACATACCAAGACGCCTTTTGCACGTTGAGTTAGATCGTCTCTTCTGGGTTCAGGATCATGAAAGGATCTTAAACTTAAGTTTGGACGTAGCCAATCATAAATGACATAATTTTTTCTTACGTCACATGTAATTGACTAAGTGTAAATTTAAGGCAGTTTTGGATTTAAGATTTTTTCCATGATCGTGAGGCATGGTCATGATCTCTCTAAACAAACTTAAGTAAAAAAAGTACATTTTCATATAAGTTACATATCCAGGATAGAAACTTCATATTGACTTAAATCTGCGCTTTTGTTTCGAGAAATCGGAGCCTCGTATTATCTATGTATTGGACGTTTATTTTGATATATAATTGTTACTGGGGTGATCTATAAATATATAAGTATCAGTCACTGGATGTTCTATGGAATAGATGTTGGACAAAGCCATTCCCTTTTGGGTTACCAGCAATGGGTTGACATATGTTGTGTTAATGAACCAGTACTGCACGGTAAAAGACAACCGAAGCCTACAAACGATCATCTGTTGATTATGACTACCTAGCTATCCTGTTGTAATATATGGATAGTAAGATGTAAATATCACGCACTGCTCGACTCCAGAGTAAATCACTGAATATATTGTCACGTCATTGCAACTGTACCTAAACTGGCTGGATCAAGTTTAAGCAGAAGTTTCAGATGTGCAGATAACGCAATTAACGCAACCATTTCAGCGCAGAGTTTCAGAGGCATCATTCGCTAAAAATAATTTCCGCTAAATATGTGCGATTGCAGTATGTAACATTGTGTAAATCAAAAAGCAATAAAATTAATCCAAGGCTAACAAGTTGACATCAGACGCATATTTAATTTGACAACTTTTTGATGTTATTGAGATATAATTTGACAACTTTTTGATGTTATTGAGATATAAATTAAATACATATATCAATGTATACATAATCCATGCACTATTTACAATATATGCTATTGATAGAAGTTGTGTATTTACCAACTGAACGTTTCCAAGGTAAAACCCCATCCGAACGGTATTGCTACTAAAATGATGTCCCAACAGAACTAACGGACAAAGAACGTTTGCTTTCTACTCATCACAAAGAAAACATAACAACATAATGTCTCTTCTTTGTGATAAAATATTGAAATATATCTGGGCGAATCGAAGAGAAACGATAGAGAAACAGAATCTGTATTTATACATCGATGTAATTACTTAAAGTACATGTGTACTGGTGATATGTCATAACAATTGATAGTCGGCAATACTGGTTCTTCTATTGCGGATGCATAAAGATACAAGGTGTAAATTTATCATTATTATATTCAGCCACGAATCACCCCTGTAGAGATCGTTAGTGTCACCAAGACCACTGTTACTATGAATATGTTAGCCTAACGACCTGGCGGGTCGTAATTAGCATATTGTATATGAATGATATCATTAAGCTATTGTATTGTATACCCAGATCATATCGATTGGTCGTATGGTGACAATAAATCGATTCTTTTCATCTCGTAATCTTTGCGGATTTTCGTTTGTATTCATCTCAGATTTTTGCGTAAGTAAATAGCATGATGTAACCATTGATGCTATATATTCATTATTACGCAGCATTTCAAATCGACAATGATGCGGAAGTGTTTCTTCATTTTATCATTTGAAAAAGATACGCCAAAACCTTCAAGATTGATAGTAAAACATATCCAAGTTATGTGTCTAGGTACAAATAAAAAACCACAAAGCTCTAACGGTTTATTTAAAAATTACAAAATTAAAACTAATTTATTTTAGCATTTCTCTATATCGGTGTGTTTCTGATATAAAAATTTAATTCTTATCCAAATACTATATTGTATACTCTGATTATATCTGACATTAGATTGAAGATTTTCGGAAGGGATTTTGAAAGTTTCAAACTGATTTATCAATTTTGTTGTAATCATTACTGGACGTGACCAGAGCTCATGTGTGTACGGTAACGGTTCCACGACTTTGATTCTGGACAGGCGTGAATTAATCAGTTAATTATCCTTCTCCTCCACTAAGCCTGTTAATTATCACATTTCGTTTGGAAGAATGTTTCTGTATTACTAAATCGTTAATAGATATCAATGTTTTATTCACTTTGACCTTAAACCATAATTTGGTTACCATAGATGGTAGGTCATACTTCCATTTAATAGCGACATGGTTTACAATGAATGGGGACACTCTGTCCTAGTTGCTAATGTAACCAGCATCCAACCTTAGTCCATAGATATGAGTAGAGATTACGAAGGCCAAGGACATTCGGATCCATCGCACTTACTTCTCTTAGTTAAACTGCGTCAGTACTGACGGAGTAAAATAAAGGAAAGTAACTGTGATCAATCAGAATGATTACTATTACTAAATACTGACAAAAACGGACATGTTTACTAGCAGTTATGTTTAATAAACCTTAACACATCCTACATAGTTGTAATACGACGTTAAAGGTACATGAATGAAATATTTGTTTGAACTTGATTTGAGACCAAAATCAACTTTCCATACCCTTACGCTAAATTTTATTTGACCTTTTAGTAGTCGTCATCAGACAGACCTTGCAGATAAAACATCTGTAGGAGACAATTTAATTCGTTTCGTTTGCTCTGTATATCCGACCTTCAATTTGTAATAGAACCAGTTAATGCACGTTTACCTTAGTAAGGGAAAACAAAAAAAATAATATGATGGCTTTAGAAAAGGTTACTAGAAACGACTCCGGAGTTATATCATACAAAAATTAGACCATATATCGAGGTTTAAGTAAAGGACTTTGGTGAGAGAATATAACACTACTCATCAAATTCGAAAAAGACGTGGTAGAATAGATTAACAACACATGTTTTGGACCCACATTGAACGCCTAAGTGGACTTGTATTCTCAATGGAGCGTTGTTTTGCTTAGGATAAATTACCCATCCAATAATGTTATACCGTTCATCCATCATTTAACTCGTGGCTTCAGAAGGCGTTATATTTGCGATAATGAAAACTCCAAAGATAATTTTTCTTCGTGAAAGATAGCGATTAGGGATCTTTTAAATGTCGGAACCAATCATATCCGTGTTTTCATTAACATAACACCCGTTTTAACTTCGTTTAAACTAGATTGAACTCTTCATATAAAAAGTTATATAATCAATCTTCTTCGAAGGAAATGGTTGTTATTTCCAAAACAGTTATAGAAATTGATACCCATTCTTAATCTTTTGTCTAATACATATCTGCTTTTTTTCATTTTTCGCGGAAAACATTTCAAAGCGGCCAGAGTACTGAAATGAAAAATAAAATAGCTAAAGTTTATGATTCCCCAAGTAACTTGATAATGCTTAATATCGTGTGTTAATCTTTAGATTTTAAGTTAGAGATTAAAAGAGCAAAAAAGTAATAAATGGTCTCTCTTATTTATCAAAATTGCCGCCATATCATTTTTCACTCTAAGCCAATGTAGGATCAAATGTATAAGCAAAATAATTTTTCTAACACAAAATTGTTTTTAAAATTACAGATATTAACAATTATTTCAACATTCCTTTTTGACACATGTTGCCTTAAACCTGACCAGTACGAATAACCTTTAAGTTATAATGTTACTAAAATAGTTACCAAAATGGTGATTGAAGCTACAAGTAATTGTTGCAATCAATTTAACTTAGTTTAATTAAAAGCATATTGCTTAATGTTTCGAAAAGGAAATTCCGTCTGTTGTTCAATTGAATGGAATAAATGTTAATATCTCTGTAATTAAACATATCAATAATGTTTAATTACATTTTGAAAGAAAATTATTTTCGTCCGATGTATACGACTTATCCTGAGTTCAATATCATATAACTATATATATATCTATATATAACTATAATATCATATATGACTACAACAATTATGATTAGTTTGGTTGTGTTTACGTTGTATTTACAGCTCATATCAGACTAGTTAATGACTGTTTTCTTACTTCTCTTTTGTATTGGGAGGTGGGCTGTGTTGTATTCTTGGTATGTGGCCTGGTGAGAGCGATTGATGACTTCATTTATAGTGCTACCCCACTGTAACATTCTGCCGAACACTCCAGAAGGATACACACAACTATGATTGAATGTAATATTCATCCAACAAAGACGAATGAAAATCTAAGCAAAAATACACATTTTAACGATTGCTGAATTAAAGTACTAATTAAAAAAAAACATTCTTCAAAAATATTGATGTTATGCAGTACCATATCAATATAGGAATAATACACATATGAATCCGCTTATTTGAAAGAAATAATAAATGTAATAATACTTATTGAAGAAAATATAAAAAAAAACACAGTATTTCAAAAGGCGGAGATGGAATTTTATATGTATACAATATCTACGTTACTATGTCTAAAATTGAATTGACCCTTTTTTCATATTTGATAAAAAATGTTTTAATATCTCAAAAGCAAAAATCCGAACTCAACGTTATTCAACCGGTGCTAAAACCAGAAATCAGAGTAGCAGACAGAGTGATGCTGGACTAAATCCACATTCCCCAGAAGTTCTCCATGATGTGTTTACCAAAGACTTTATTAACGAAGCAAAGATACAGGGCTTGAAATGTGACATCAAGCAGGAGAATAAGGATATGAATCGAGAAAGACTTGAGGGACGTACGCTATGAGTCTTGAGAAATGAGAAAAGACGATCTGAAGGAACGAGTACGTTTTTTCTTGAGGACAAGTTTGGATACATTAGGTAGTCTTTAGTTGTGTTAAATTTCGTTGGAAGGGAAAACTGGAGATTTTTCTTATTATCGTCAAGATATATGCTGTGGTACATGTCCAGAGACGAATTAAATATTAAACCGATTACTGTTTTGGCTAATCTTTATTTATTTTAATGTAAATAATTCGACCACGAATAAAGAGGAATTAAATTCCCTGAGAATAAACACAATTACACAGTACTAGTACATACAAATGTAAGTGCTGCAGCTATTACAAGTTTTTTTATGCTTACACAACATACCATTGGAGAGTACCAGCGCGAAATCATTATTTCGTCCCACATGCACCCCCCAAACCTCCGAACCAAAATTTTTCTGAACCCTTAGGACCACTGATCACAAAATCAAAATGTTAACATTGCATAAGTTGGGATGAACTTCCGTTATGACGTCATCAAGAATCATTATTATATGTAGTGATTTGAATCGCAGTGAAATGAAAAAAAATATTTTAAGCTCAAAAATGGTAATTTTTCTTGGTTTCCCAACAACAAATTATTTTTAGGTTATTTGACCTCGTATCAATCGGTTTAAAACAACAACAACAAAAAAATATAGAAATGCATAAAGAGAATTGTTATACCATCATTTTGGTTTACAAAACATCACCGGATGCGGCATATGATTGTTATTTTTTTTCCAAACCGCTAACACTACAGTTTCCTGGTGTCTTGGAATTTCCTGAATATAACATTGGCTATTGACGATTTACATCTTAACAAATTTGAATTTAAAGTTGGCTGAATATCTAAGTGGGACTTAATCCAATTCATTTTCATGTTCGAAATTTTTTGTAGACTAGTAGCCTCTCAACCTGAATTATTATTACAGCAAAACGCTAACTAATAGCTATAGGGTATCAAATTAAAGTTCCGTTAATACCATGACACTTTTCGAAACATGTGTCTTTTAGAATGAGCACATCCATTGTTTATTTCCTGTGTATAACGCAAGGAAATATAAGATGGTTACTACAGTGTCACATATTTTCTTTCACTAGTTCTTAATGCTAATCATTTTCGTTATGCGTGCTTTCTCGCCAGAGTGTCGTCTATTCGACCTCGTGACCTGATGTAACATTACATTACCGGGTTACCCATCGTGGTTCTAACTTGCCAACTGTCCATGGTCAGAGTTATGATCAGAAACATTGGCTTCAGGGGGATGTGGGAGCTCTTCCTGTTTCCAACCTAGTTTCACCTAGATTCACATATCGTATATGATGTTCCAGACTTTCCCCGGCATGATGGAAAAGACACCAGATCAACATTCTAATATACGTACGATATGTTAGAATCTGAAAGAGATCCCCACATCCCTGAACCTGTTGTTCACTGATATGAACTCTGGCCATGGATGGGGTCATAAAAGGCAGAGAACAACACTGGTAATGCAGTGTCACTTGAGCTCATCGACATCGAAGACGTCGATCTGGCTTTCGACGAATTGGATACTGATATCTCGAGTACTCTGATTCGGACTGCATGTACCAGCTACCAGATATGCCGAGTCTCTTCAGTGGATATGCCAGTGAGGCGAGAAAGCACGCACAATGATAATGGTTATCATTGAGAACCAGTGAAAGACATATTAGTTACATTGTAGTAACCATCTGGCATTTTGCTTATGCTATGCATAGGAAATAAACAATGAATGTGCTCATTTTCAAAGACACAAACGCTTTGGGAACTGTTAATGATATTAACGGAAACACAGGCTTAGCTTAGGTTACATTTGTTACGCTATCAGTAGGTGTTTGTGTTATTTTTGAGACGCTGCTAAGCTACAAAATTGAGGGTATAACAATAATTCTTTTTTTTTTTTTGCATTTCTATATATTTTTGTTGTTTTTGTTTTTACTGTGATTGATAGGAGTTTAAATATTTGATTACGAGTAATAATTTGTTGTTGGGAAACATTTCTGCTGCGTCAAGCCATGTACAAAAATATTTGCTGAAAAATCACCATTTTTGAGCTTTAAAAGCTTATTTTTTTTATTTCTTCCGAACAAATCACTACACATATTGGATTTATTTGGTCCTGATATGTATTTGTCGTTCTATTGTGGTCATTTTGATACCACATTTGTCTACTTTAGTTGAAAAGTATCAGTGTTATGACTATTCTTCATTTTTTAGTAAAATTCGAGAAGGTGGCCATCTTGATGACGTCATAACCGGAACTTATACGATGTTAACATTGGTTTTTGTTGTTGTTGTTGTTTTAAACTGATTGATAAGTGGTCAAAAAACTTATTAGAAATAATAGATTGCTGTTGGGAAACATTTTTGCTGCGTCAAACAAAATATGAAAAAAATTGCTGAAAAATCACCATTTTTGAGCTTTAAATCAGATTTTTTCATTTCCTGCGTAGAAATCACTACATATATTGGATTTTTTGGTCCTGATATATATTTGTTGTTCTATTGTGGTCATTTTGATACCTCATTTGTCTACTTCGATTGAAAAATGTTAATGTTATGACTATTTTTCAATTTTTAGTGAAATTCGAGATGGCGGCCATCTTGATGACGTCATAACCGGAAGTTCATCCCAACTTATGCAATGTTAACATTTTGATTTGTGATCAGTGGGTCATAAGGGTTCAGAAAAATATTGGTTCGGAGGTTTTGGGGGGTTTGAATGTGGGACCCCTCCTAGCCCATGGCCTGTTAAGTGTTCCGGGTAATCTTAACTGACTGGTGACATTTCCTAGAACCCAACTTTTATAGCTACAGGGACCTATCTCAGAGTGTTCAATGAACTTTTATTTCTTTTCTAACGCGCTTTCCGTACATATATCATCGTTAAAAATCTAGATCATTATAGGTCGGTGTTCTGAACGTCCTCACCTTTAGAAGCTCCACTGTTTACAACCAATAGGCCAATGGGGCAGTGTGAGATTTGCTGCATGATTTCTATCAATGGTTCCTCAATCCTTCTTTAACATGGTCAGTTTATCACCTCCTGGATCTGCTAATACTGCAAAAAAAATATAAATGTTTTCTTATATTCCAATATATCAGTGACTCAATTTGTCGTTTACAACGATAAGAAATGATGCAAAGACGACAGGGGATGAAGTGATGAGAAAGTTATGAATAAGAAACAAGAAATATTGCGCATCTGAGCAATGCGAAAATGAAATATATTACATAATTTTGTGCATCACTGCTTTTTTTTAGATGCCTTCATTTATCTCTTTAATGCAATTTGACAACCAATTGTGTTTTTACCTTATGATTGGTGAATATCCAATAAATAAATATATGTGATTTCGTCGACGTTTCGTTCCTGTCAAGTCTAAAAGATGATGACTCAGTTTGCATTAGTTATTAGGGTTCCTGACATCACATATGATTATTAGTTAGTTAGTTAGCAGCTTAATAACGGTTGTAAAGCGTTCGTATATGTTGACAGAGTTAAGAATGCGCTTGTATTTGTGACATGTGACCAATATCAATTTAATAACTGATACAAGCGTCAGAAAAACTCTGTCGAAAAATATCGACTTAGTGGCCGTAGGAAATAGAAAAACAAACTCGTTCGACGTTGATCGATGATGTGTCATTTAAGATGATATGTATGACCGGTAAGAATATAGATTAAATAACAAATTAATACAGCGATGCGTTCATGTCATATCTAGTGTAATATACGACTTGGGAATCTAGTAATGACTGAAGTTATATCAGTATACTAAGATGCTCCGTGTAATCCTGACATCTCGGAGTTATATATAGACCTTCCACATCCTACAGGGACCTTGTCCGGCACAACCCGATGATGACGGTTGACCATCTATCATTTATAACATTCTGGTCAGTTGCCAGTAAGAGGAAACCTATCCATATATACGATAACTAATTGCTCAATAGACATTCTCGGGACACATACAAGAATATATTTTAGTGATCGTCAGCTGTTTTAGGAACCACTCACTTTTACTTCTAAATGTCAAGGTTAGATTGACGTCCAGACGAGACGTTCATTAGTGTATTGACGTATATATTCTATACTGTAAATGTCGTTATTTTCGTGTGTGAATCGTTTTTGCATATTCAGCTTTCAAACTGTTTGGGTTACATCAATTATTGCACTGTGTATATTAAATAAAACCTGTGCACATTAAGTATTCTAATTTAATGTCACATTGTTGAGTTGCTATTTTTTGTTTTACAACCAGACACAATTAAGCATTTCTGACGTGGTTGATGCCCTGGCGGAGGGATACAAAAGGTGAAATAATGGAACATATCCACACCGCCTGTTACATTGAATTCTGACACAGCACAGCATTGCTAATTTAACCTACAAACCGATGAGTAACACGCATTTGTAAATGAGATATAACTCAATATTCGACGTACACAATTGAAGTAGTAAAGTAGTGGTCTCTGTATAATAGATTTATGTTGAAACTCCTTGCATCATCTTCTACCTAAAACTTTGTTATCATTTTAGGGATACAGTTTTCATGTTTCTGTTTGTATCTATGCATATTAAAGAGTTAACAAAATTTAGTATTTGGTGTGCAAAATTAGGTAGTTTTCTCCATAAAAAACTACGACATTACATTCGTAAATACAACGTCACTCAGATAGACGCAATTGATTAATTAGAAGTCCTGAGAGAGCATGTGTGTTTAAATTGTTAAGATGTTTGACATTCAATGGCTAGCAATAACCTCTGGTTGATACCTACACGTGAGGGGTTGCTCTCGGTTGCACTTTTGATCTGTTGATCCATGTCACTTAAACAAGTCGTCACGTCATTAAATTACCACAGTAATCAAAAGGTCGCTCAACGACCATAATAAGTTGCAAGTGATTGAATAGTTTAAACACCCACTTGCATAGGTCGCACTCTAAAAGGGCATGATTTAATATTGTTTGTAAGAAGTATCTTCAGTGGCTTACAATTAAAGGAAACAATGACTTTGCCATTTGTAACGCCGCTTCTGATTGGAAGAAACAACAGTTTAATGATTCCATAGAAAAAGAGTCCTGCAGTGGATTTGGAATTTTATAGAGTAGATTTATAACAGATCTATAGTATAAGTTTACGATGAGAGCATACGCAAATTGCTGTGTATTATATCAATAATTTATAAACTATATTCAAATTAATCAAAAGTATTGAGCACCAATTAAGTATAATACCACGCTGATAATATATTGCAGGCTGGTGTACTAAGGCTGGAAATGTACACATATATTGATTTTAGAATTGTCAAAATGTTTCCAGACATCAATTTCATCTTGATTAATTGAAATAAAATAATTAGGTTTTTTTTTCTAACGGAACTTTTTTAATCAAAAATTGGACTGATGTGGCATTCGCTTATCAACCATCGCTGTTGTGTTAATTAATGATAAACGACTTATAATCTAAGGTTTGAAATTGAAAATCAAAGTCAATATATGCATAAACTTTCCACAGATTACTTCACCGCTGTATTAGATCCAACGATAATAGTAAATATTATTGGCTTTAAATGCACCCACATATTTACATAACTAAAAATCAATGATATTAGACAAATTGCACGTTGTGGGATATGCGTGAAAATTTGGTGCGAGATGGCAAAGCGATAAGTGTGTTTGACATTTTCCCGTTTATTTCTAACACGCTAGGCCATAAATTCGAAACTAACGTTGGACATTTTTCTGCTTCTAAGTATATAGGTTGATAGTGTTTTACCGGGAAATCTGGCGTTTTCGCAATCAAACCATCAAACCCGAGAGGAAAGGAACGGCAGTCCATCGTACAAAATGAATGTCATAATATAATTTCATTAGATATTGATTTCATAATTTAATTTAATTAAAATGTTATATACAGGAAATGAATATTAAAACTTTTTTTTTAAAGATTGTGTCAGCAAAATATTATCCATGCAGCTAGGAAGTTTTAAAGTTATCGGCAGACCGTAAGTATGCTACATTATGTACATCATTTTATCAGTAGGTTTGTAATATAAAATTTTCGCTTGTAAAAATCTGCACAACATAAATACATGTACTACATAATGCACTTGATACAGCGATTCGAGAATGGAATGGCATAAAGCGTCTTTGAACAAAATATTCACCCCGAGTGATAATCAATCGATCAGATCTGTCTCGGTCGGAGTTGTTTAAGGACGAGAAAAACAAAGGTCACATCTGAGCAGCTGGTAATTTCGGGCGTGTCTGTAGTAGTTGATTTCTTCACAGGAGTCAGGTTGTGCATTATCTTAACCATCAATTGAAATGTTTATCGTTAAACAGAGGATACAGTTCGTGTCGAGTGGTTATATCTACATGAATGCTGTAAACGTGGATATTTTCCTCAGCTGTAATTCAGCTCGCGGTGTGATCATTTCGCGCTGTGTATACAGAGTAAAATCATTCACATACCAGAATTTTCACTTGTTTATATTTCTTTTTCCTATATCGAAATTTGCACTTGTTGGTATTTCTTTTTAGCATATCAGAATTTGCAATTGTTGACATTTCTTTTTTACATATCAGAATTTCCAATTGTTGATTTTTTCTTTTCTTTTTCACATATTAAAATTTCCAATTGTTGACATTTCTTTTTCAAATATCAGAATTTGCAATTGTCAATTTTTCTTTTTTAAAATACAGGATTTGCACTTATTGAAATATCTTTTCCACATATTAGAATTTGCAATTGTTGATATTTCTTTTTCACAAATCGAAATTTGCACTTGTTGAAATTTCTTTTCAACATATCAGAATTTTCAATTGTTGATTTTTTTTTTCTTTTTCACATATTAGAATGTGAAATTGTTTATATTTCTTTTTCACATATCGAATAAGTATATTATCACAGTAAATGTAAAACTGTTCTTTTTGTTTTTACAATATATCTTCTTGTTATGCATACTGAAAAGACATTCAGCAAAATTTACAGCAAGAATAGGACAGAAATTCGGGTCGCAAATTTACTTTTACAAGATCATTCACTTTGGAAAAAAACGTGTTAATTACTTAAATCGGGTCTGTAAATCGGTGTAAAGCTCAATTATATTCTTGAAGCTACATTGTCGTATAACAAGTATTAACCATATGACTTCCAGTTTCCGTGTTATAAACAAATGAGTGTATGTATGTATATACACACACTTTCCCAATGTAATTATTAGATAGATATGAATAGTATATCTACTTTGCAATGCCAATATATACATTACTAAGTCGTTATTATGTGACAACAGAATCCAAACAAAGGCGAAATAATATAATGGTGAATAGCCTGTGACGTCGTTTTTATTGTCTTTCTATCATGGTGTCATAGAATGACATGAGAAAACGTTTCGAAGTTTCATGAAAATGAAGAAATATTGTGTAAAATCTATTTTAAATGTCTTTTCTATGAAAGACACGGCAATATAAGTGTATTTAAACGCAAATAGTTTATGCTGCATAAACGACAGTAAACAAAAGCGTATCAAATTAATTATCAACTACGTAATATGTAATCCGTAAAGTCACTAAGAACTGCAGCTTCATCATTTCAATCTTAACAAATCTATCTCTCTCTTACTCTCGTGGTGATATGTAAAGGGACGTCTGTTTGATTTTAACGAAAACTGTTTTGATAGCAATAGAAGTTTGTTTTGAGTTGCTTTGCGAGTCGAAGCAGTACGTCTAGGGCGTATGCTGACCGCTTTACACCTCATAAATATCAAACATGTTTCGCAACGAGTACAGCTACCCCCAAAAAACTGCAGATCTTGTCGGATTGTGTATTCCTTGTTGTCACTTTGTAAACAGAAATTGTAAGAAATAGAAATAACGTATTTTAGCTGTAATGTTTCATTTTTGTTTATTTTGAATTATTTTCGGAATTAAAACGGCAAATGACAAATTCAGGCTGAATGTAATTGAAGAACCGGTAATCTTTTTTATGCTTATCATGTTGACGTAGCTTAAATTTATTTATACCGTTCTGTCTTTTTCCATTCTTCTTATTTTAGATTTTTTTTCAAGGAAACTTTTATAAATACCAAGAAGTCTGACAACTGTTGTCAAGGTTTAAACTCATCATTTTACAATAAAAAACCAGTCATGCAATATAGCTAAATATTGCAATGTGAGACATATTTGATATTCTACCTCAAATGTCGTCATATTTAGTAATTACAAACCGTGACTGACGTCACCATTTTCCACTTCGTGGTTTCATCTGTACCATGAAACATTAATCAAAACTTGGGATCGCTAGAACTATGAAAACCGATAATCGAGATATTGACATTTTGAAGACTTCTAAACAGGTGCAAAGATGAAAAAATGTTTTGCATACAAACGTTCCGTATCTTAATGAGATTGATTTGCAATTTGACTGATTGATGTCTATCAAATTCGTATACAGAATACTAGCACAATCAAGTATTTATTATTGAAAGAGGAAAAATCAACAGTTATTATTTATGTTTGCAAGAATTTATCAGTACGTAACAGGTCTACTGAATTGATATGGCACCAGCTAATGGCACGGGTTTGAATTTATCCAATATGACGGCAACCATATGAAATATTAGACTGGTTTCCGCCTTATATCAGTAACCTCCCCTGCGGAAGACCCGAGAGCGACCATCCATCTTGCTACTCCAAAGTGCGCATCATTACTGCGCAAAATATGTCATCTTGGAGACGACAACTTCCGTTGAAGAAAATAACCCCCTTAACGTCATTATTAATGCACATTGATCAAACTGGTATGCTTAAAACATTTGTACCGGTTCATTTTGGCTTGCATGGTGCGTTCCATTACAGGCAATGCAAATTCACACCGGTATAACTGGTGCGAATCCGCAAATGGAACACATGTATATTTTTCGCCAGCGAATACTTATAATATCAGTTTGCACATGATTAATTAGGACCATAGATTGGCCATTTCACTGAGATAATTACAAGAGAACAAAAACTAATATTGAAGATGCTGATTCTGCCGTATTTCGT